>NC_066583.1:193718259-194018259 GCF_024323335.1 Lathyrus oleraceus
AGAGAGAGAGAGAGAGAGAGAGAACGTAAATCGAGGCACATCCAAACCATATAGCAACACAATTCAACATAAAAAATTCAAAGTGGCACGAGCAAAAAAAATCATAATAGAGTATCCTGATTCATGCTAGTTGATTACAATTGGTTTTCTTATTATTAGGGTGATATGTACAGCCTGCACAAAATAGCTTAGGTTTATTTTAGGATCTGATTATTTCCTCCATGTAACTATATATACCAATGTAATTGTTTTAACAAATCAATTCAAGGGAATACAATAGTTCCATATTAAAATAATATCATGGCACCAGAGTCGGTCGATCATGCTGTCAACAAAAACGGGAGGACCACATTTCCAATGTCAAGGAAACAAAGGTCATTCCTAGTCCTGCATGTCATTTGGGTTCTTTGGATAACCTAGGAACACCTATTGTTGATGTGTTTCTCAAAGAAGACAATTACCAAATGTGGTCTCATTCAATGAGAACAACCCTACGTGCGAAGACAAAACTTCATTTTATTGACGACACAATAAAAAACCCAGTGTCACAGAATGAATATTACTATATGTAGGAAAAGGTAGATTACATGGTGATGGCTTAGCTCGTTAATTTAACATACCCCGGCCTACATGAGAGCATTTCACATGTTTTAACAACTAACAATGTATGGCTTGACTTAGAAGAGCGTTTTTCCTAAACAAATTCCCCGCGTATCCACTAACTTTAGAGAACTTTATTCCTGTCATATGCTTAGAACAACCACTATCTAGATACCATAGGTTTGTAGTGGTTTTCAAGCATACCTACAAAACAAATTAGGTTTTGTTACGTATCTAAATTTCTTTGGGTCCTTCATAATTAGTACCTTTCTTGACCCACACAAGTAGGAACAAAATTACTTCTATATCTAGGAACATCAGATTTTTTTTGAACAAATCTTTTCCTTTTAGGATAATGATGAACATTGTTTATTTTGTTAACTTTTTCTTGATTGGATTGATCACTAGCCTTAACAAAGATGGTTTTACTAGAACTTGGTTTATTAAATTTAGAATAACAAAATACACTTTTATCATCAAAATATATTTATTGACTAAGGACACCATCCAATCCAATTTATCCTTTTTCATATCTTTCAAGAACTCTTATCAATTGGACAATTTACAAAGAAAGTGACTCACACTCTTTGCATACAAAATTCTATTTTTGTTCTTTAACAAAGTTTTGTTTTTCAACTTCAAAATCTTTTTCCATGGCGTCAATCGTTTCTTCAAGAGATAAAATTTGTTTCTTTTGTTTTGACACCGTTTTATACAGAATTTTGCATTCATTGAGTAGTTCATCTATATCACCTTGTGCATCATTATCATAAATGGAAAAATTATCACTAACCTATTCATATTCATCATCTGAATGGTATGATGCCATCAAAGCAATATTTGTACATTCTTCACTTTCCGAGTGGGATGATGAACTTATTTCATTGTCTTCCCATGCAATGTAGACTCTTTTATATTTTGACTATTTTCTACTTTTGAAGTCGTTCTTCTTAGTAAGTTTTGGACAATCCATCTTTATGTGTCCTTACTTTCCATATTCATAGCAAGTGACATTTGGTGTTGAAGTGGAAACATCATTTTTCCTGAAAATTTTCTTTCTTTTTTCATAATTCAAGGATTTTTCATTATTACCAAATAACTTACCAAGTCTTTTTTTAAAGGAGCATGAAGTTTCCATCTTCTTATGGAGAATCATCTTCTTGTTCTTCTTTTATGTCAACTTTTAAAGAAACTCCTTTAGATTTTTTCTCTTGATTCTCATGTTTTTCAAGTCTTCCAAGTTCAAGTTCATGCTTTTGAAGTTTTTCGAACAAGGGTGTGTATGTCATGGTAGAAAGACTTTTCTTTTCTGATATTTTTGTCACCTTTGGTTTCCATTCCATGGTTGACCTAAGCACTTTAAGATTAAGATCACTGTTAGTAAAAGTCTTACCGAGAGCAATCAAGTGATATGTCAAGTGTACAAATCTCTTTTGTAACGCGACGATAGATTCTCCGGGATGCATTCTAAACATATCGTACTCTTGACTTAAGGTATTCAATCTAGATCTTTTCACTTCACCGACTCCTTCATGAGTTTCTACCAATGTATCCCATATTTTATTTGTCATTGTACATTGAGAGATGCAAAAGAACTCATCCATGCTAAGTGCACTTTGAAGTATGTCAATTTCTTTCTTATTGTAAATGACCTTTTCTTATCATCTTCATCCCATGAACTCTTAATATTTGGTGTCCCAACCATATTGACAAAACTTGTAGGAACAAACAGACCATTCTCCACAACATTCCATATTTATTCTCCTTGTGCTTCCAAATGAGCCTTTATGTGAATTTTCCAAAAATCAAAGTATTCTAAAATAGTGGAGGTTTTATTGCTACTACCACCATCTTTGAAAACAGGATTTGCACTTGCGGAAGCCAGTCTGAATCTTTAGGAACAAACTACCTATAACCTGCTCTGATGCCAATTGTAAGTTATGAGTATGCCAAAGAGGGGGGATGAGGGGTGAATTAGGACTTTAAAACTTTATTCGGTTTTTATGAATATTGGTTTTATGTTTTCTGGTTAGGTTAGGCGATGAAAGCGGTAAAGTGCGGAAAATAAAGAACACTGGGAGTTATCTGGGTTTCCCTCACAATCTGAGAGTACATCCAACCCCCTTACAACATGTAAGATATTTTATTATAGTTAGATCTTCCTAAATAAGACTCTAACTAAGTTATCAAGAATAATCCTCTTGAGACTTATTCCACAAGAAAAGAAATTGATCCTCCCTTTTCTTGTAACCTTATCTCCAACAATCCTGGATGATAAGCAACCACACATAATATTAAATAATCCTTGATACTTAGGAATTTTTAACAAAACAATAACTTGTATAAGAAGAAAGTTTTTATAATGGACAAGACTTAATCAAATGACTAAAGTCATCTTCTCTTTCAAATATGAAGTATCTAAAACATAAAATCTCTAAGTGCTCGATGAGACTTTGATGAATATGATATGAAAATGTGATTCACAAAGTATCTATGTATGAAAATTATGCAGAGAGATTTTGATAAAAAAAAACTGAAAGAGGTGAATTCAATATATAGTGTGAGTAAAATCCCTTCACAAAATAAGCCAATGGTTAAATTAATAATATACTAAAAATACATGAAACCCATGGTGAAAAGGTGTCATGAAATAGAGTGAGAATACAAACAATTCATTTCAGTATTTTTCAAATTTTAAATAGGATCAATCAATTGACTGGAAGGAGCAATCGATTGACTTAAGGGAATTTTCTAAAAATTGGGCATAAACCAATCGATTTTTCCATTGCCCTAATCGATTGGCTCAACATGGAAAATGAATTCTTTATAAACAAAAGCTACAACAAATCAATTGTAACCAGACATTAATCGATTGGTGCACAAACAATTTCTTAAAAATTCTAAGTTAAAAAGAAGTATGATGCAACCAACCAACTTTTTCAACCATGGCCATAAATGATACAATAAAAGTTATTTTTAAAGGCATAATGCATGATCAAAGACTTTGAGCACTAAGATTGTACATGTCAAGAAATTCATATACCTTGAAACTTGATTTATTAAAGTATTGAACAAAGTCATGATAAGATCCTTCTTTTTCCTTCTTCTTTGGATATGGAAGTTTGTACTTGAGATACTGTCTTCATCAAAACATATTGGAAACTTGTATTCACAAAAAGTTATTTTCATTTGTTGATCTTGACATAAGGGTGTTGTATTTGAAGTGAAATTTGGACTCTTAAGTTTGGAATTTGCTTTTGCAGAAATTGTTTATTCCATATAAATGCATGTGATAACTTGAATTCATGAAACAAAAAATGAGAGTAATGGAGTTATGATCGTAATTTGGAAATATGTAGGAAATAATGGTGTTAATTCATTTTTGTTTTATGGTTTAATTTTGAAGGTGGCAAGAAACCAAGAAAGAGGGGATTTGAATTGGGTTTCTAAAAACAAAAACTTTTTCAAAACCAACTCAATCAAGCAAAAACGCGAACAATAAAAATAACAAGGTTATTTTTATACTGGTTTGCTGTTAACGAAGCTACCTATAGTCCACCCTACAAAGGTGATTTCTCCTTCTCAAGAAGGAATTAGTCCATTATAACCAAAGCCTGATTACATACATCACAAAGACAAGTTTTCCTTGTCTTCTTGAGTCTATCTGACTAAAACCTAGTCACTCAAGGAAAACCACTCAAACAGATTTGAGATCTTACAATTTGTGTTTACAAAGAATGCTTCTATGAAAGAATATTAACATAAGTTAATACAATGAATATTTCTCACACAGTAACGAGCAAAAACTCTTACGTGTTTACAAAATTATACACATAAGTAATATGATTTCAGCAAGAGCGTGTGTAATAGCATAGTTGTAAGCGCAGTGAATTAGCATATTCTTCCAATCTTCAAGTATCCTTTATATAGGCATATAAAAGAATCTTGGAGGGTAGAATTGGAATACTGAATTACAGCTGTCTCTTTTATAACATTTTATATATGGAAGGCAAAATGGTATAATAGTATTGTCCTTAGCTCAAAAAATCAGGGTAGTGGAGGAAAGGGTGATCTTGTACTGCATACTATTTTCCTGATGGAAAACCTTTTGATCTAATCTTCTAATATTCATAGGCTTATGATGAAATGACATTGAAGCATGCTTAGAAGGATCAAGAGACAAGTTGGTAGAATCTTCAGAACCTTGGTCATCAGAGTCTTGACACAGTTCCTTAGAACATGGTCTTTAGAGTCTTTAGATCTTGTTATTCATAATCTTCAGAACTTGAGCGCAGAATCTTGAAGGCAAACAAACCTTAAGAGGCTCTTCAATCAGAGTCATAGTCAAAAGCTTTAGCACAAACGTTCATCAAAAGCATTTCCTAAGACCTTTCTAGAACTTGACAATATCTTGTAAAGCACTTGAATCTCCTTAGAGTCAGAGTGTATTGATTCCAGAATCTGATGATGTCACACGTCATTCCTTCAGAGTTAGAACATGTTAGCAAAATCTACACACTAGATAAAAACCATTAGTGTACAAAATTGTTGTCTAAGAAACAATGCATTGTCATCATAAAAACTAAAGGCCAAATGCATAACCAAATCTTTTTCTAACAATCTCCTCTTTTTAGATGATGAAAGGTTTCATAGCTTGGTTGAATTGTTCATGAGAACTGCTACCATGCTTTATATCTTGGTTGTATTCATCAGGTTCAGAACTTGTATACCTCTGGTTCAACTAAAACGCTTGGTCCAATAAGCACCTTATGAACACAATTCAACATGGTTAATGCGTTAGTACCTAAAACACTTGGGTAACATGACAAACTTATTCAAAGTTCTCATAAATGTTACCAATGTTAGAAACATATAAACCATGTTTTGGTTTTAGAGTTGGAATTAGATATATCAAAATCAATCATTCTTTCCCCCCCTTTGTCATCATTCAAAAAGAATATAAAGACAAAGTAAACACAATCATTCTTACTCCAAAAAAGATTCATTTGATTCAATGTAAGAGAATTCAGAGTACAAAAATGAAAAGAAAAAGAAAACAAAGACAACATGAAGTTTTTAAAACAAGGGTTTAGGAGGGGGTGGCAGTCTTGATAAGATGTCTCCAAGCATCCCTTCTAGCTTTGATGTCGTTTCCTTCACTTCAGAATTCTCAGCTGATAGACGCTCCAAAGCCTTCAAAATGAATTCCTCAGAATTTAAAGTCTTCTGTGCACCGGAGACACTTCCAACTTCTAGAGTAGGCTCAGAAGTAACCAAATGAGCCTGAACTGGAGAAGGAGGTAGAGTCACAACTGGAGCAAGAATTAAAAGCATTGGAGGAACCTTCTGAAGTAGGGGTTCAACAGTACCAGAGAGTCTGGCATGGAAGTTCCTCTTTGCTTCCGTCAAGAAAGAAATCTCCAGAACCTCAGAACTGACTTCAATCCAGCTTTTGAAGTTGTTGGTTAGAGCACACACCTCATAGAGATTTATGTTAGAAGCACAACCCTCGGAAAGAGAGAGAGAGAGAGAGAGAGAGAGAGGAGTCTGATAGAAGCTTATTGTTCAAACTGAGTCAACAAATAATCCAAAGAAGTAAGACGCATATTGGTTTGAACAAAAGTCAGATCATAGTAGAGATAAAAGTTCCTATCTGGAACTGCGATGACTTCAACATATGATATGACTATCTTACTAAATCATCATATTCCTCAAGGTTTGGGTTTGGTTCAGATTGAATTTTGGTGCCAGAGGAAATGTTGTTTATGAGTATTTCCATGAATGTATCAAAAATAGGTAGATCTATGGCTTGATGGTGTGCATGTTTTTTCTATAAAGGCACAGGCTTCAGGCATGGTTAAGGGAAATTAAGTAGGTGTGGAAAAATCAGAATCAGAGGGGTGGCTATATGTATCAGAAGGTTTGGTAATGGGAGTGGTTATAGAAGTGGTACATGCATTTAAGGTTGGTTATGCAATGGTTGTTGTGGTGGTTCATTCAACAAAGGTTGGAGTGGGTATAGGAATTATGACAGAAATAGATGACATGAAGGTGGTGGTTGTTTCAGAGGCACTAAAGGATTTTGGAGGATGGGTGGTTATAGTTCCAAAAGGAATGTATGGTGGTGGAGAAGGTTGATGAGGAGTAGATGAAGTAGACATAACATAACATATAAAATGAAACAAAGTCTCAGTCATAGGTGCCTTATCATGATTACCGAAAGGAGTCACTTCAAAAAACCTAGCAGTCTCAGAAGAAATAGATTCTACTTCTGGTCTCATTATGTCCTTCAGAATGCTGAGTCTGTAAGTCTTAGCAACTTTGATGGGAGTTCTGACAGATTCATAAGGTCTTTCACGAGAAGATATAGGCTTCCTTTTTCTTTATAGAGAATACACATCTTCATGGACAAACACCACCTAAGGACGGCCCTTTTCCAAAAATTCAACATTGTTATGTTCCAGAACCTCCATAGATTCTTCCTGAGAGAAGAGAGGATAATCATCCACTGGCATACTTCTAGAACCAATATATACCCTATCTAGAAGTTCTGAAGGATTAACAACATGTTTAATGAGGGGCATGTTCTTCAGAGTATGTCCACTAAAATGCTTCCCAATAACTTTACTCTCGAATAGGATGTCAAAAATCAACCTACCCATAGGTATCCATGTGAGTGCAACTTCCGTTAGATGTGTTTTATATGATGTCAAAACTATGATACTTTAGTGTAAATGTATATTGGACGGTATCCTTTGAATATCTATGTGCGTCTTAGCATTAGGAAGCATAAAACTATTTAGAAACAATATGGAAAAGGTCTCATGCATCAAACATGCATGAAAAACCATTTTTTGTGAAAAATAGCAGTACAGGTCGACACATATAACTATAGGCCGACCTATGAAAAAACATTTCTAGCTATAGGTCGACACATAGAACTACAAGTCGACCTATGGAAAAAATTTATTGGCTATAGGTCGTCATATGAAGTCTATTGGTCGACACATATGTTGTTATATTAAAGCATATGGCCTTTGTTTCTTGTGCCAAGTCTTCAGGTCGACACATATGGAGCACATAACTGTCATAGGTCGACACATGACCTTCAACAGGTCTACCTATACATCGAACAGGTCGACATATTACCTGTATAGGTCGACCTATCCGATATTTTTCTTCAAAAAAAATCATATTTTTCTATCTTTCTTTGCATTCCCTTTTTCCCTAAATCACCCATGCATATAAATACTTCATACATGCATCATTCTCTAGTAAGGTTTCTAGAGTGAGTAAAACCTACATGAATCCATGATTTCAAAGCATCTCATCATATTCAATTCAATCTATGCATACACATAATCAAACTACACATAATCATTTTTTGATTTGGTGCCATCTAGATTAGGATTGATAACGTCCAATTAGGTTTGTTGTACCGAGAATATGGGGTTGTGATCTTTGAGGGATTCAAATAAGAAAACCGGTTTGGGGTTTTCCTTCAAGATCTTTAGGGTTTGAATGTTTTTGACAATATTGTGCAATTCAGATTTGATCGAGTGAAATCCTTGAGACTAGGTGTGTAGGCAAGGGAGTAGCGTGAAACGGTGGATCGTGTTGACAAATATTGGGTCTAGAAAGTGTGCTCTTAGATTAATTAAGTCAGGTGAAAGCCTTGAAACAAGGAGGTCATGCAAGGAAGTAGCAACAACAGGTGAATTGAAGTGGAATTGTTGGTGATTTGATCAATCTTTGATCAAGGTTTTTGGAGATGCTAGAGTTAAGAACAAACTTAGGGTTTGTGATATTTGATTTCTAATCTCATGTATTCATACATTTGCAAAGTAGGATTTATTATTACATTAATATCAAATTTAAATTTAGGGCAGACATAGCCATAACGAGGTTGATTGGGGAACTGCCTAAACAAATCCTTGCATACTCTCTCTCTCTCTCTCTCTCTCTCTCTCTCTCTCTCTCTCTCTCTCTCTCTCTCTCTCTCTCTCTCTCTCTCTTTCTTTTATTTTTTGATTCCCAAATTGTCAATTGCTTTGATCACCGGATCAACATAGTCTGGATCATAATTTTGATTACATTTTAAATCTTGTGTTTATTGTATTGATCATTAACCATTTATTTGTGATTGGATTTCTTAGAACAACAAACACCATATAAAATTCCAAACTTTATTTTTTGCACACCAAGTGTTCGACAAATTGTTTGACTTAGTTTTCTTTGTGTGGATCCCGTTGGATATAGACTTTTACTATTGTAGAGTATTTAATTAATTGTGTTTAATAGTTGTTGATTGACTTGTGGGTTATTATCATTCTATTGCTACTATTACGCATATCTAGGCTTTTCAATAGTAGGTTCGATTAAACAATTTTCGATTAGACAATTCTTTCTAAATCAAATTTTCAAATAAATTTTTAAATTGGGATCTATTCACCCCCCTCTAGATCTATGCCTATCGTCTAAAAATACAATCTCTCATCTTGGCACCTCCATTTATGGTTTCCTTGACTATTTTCCTTAGACACTTGAACATAATCAGGGGAAAATTCATCATGTCACCAATTTCCAGATAGTACAACATGTACTTCTAATAAGTGTTGACGTATGTAGCGGTAAATTCATTATCATCAAGCTATGGATAAGCTAGAGATCAAATAACAAGAGTCGCCACCGCGCTTTTATTGTTTCCAAGGGAAAAGGGAAAAAGTACGAACAAAACCCAAAAGTAAGAAGTTTTCAAATCAAAACTAATAAAATGTTAGAGATCACAGGTAAGGGGGTTGGTTACACAGAGGGAAGGTGTTAGCACCCAAAGTGTCTTAGGTACTCCTAGGGAGCCCTTTTTGTGTGCATATGTATTTGGTACAAAAATGATGTTTAGAAACAAATAGAATGGGGGGATGAGAAAAGAATTCATTAATTATATTTTTGTGTTTGGCAAGACCTTCGGTCTTGTGCCTACGTACCAACATAAAAATGAGGGATCAAAACCTCGTAGTTCGTGATACAACTTTCAAAGTGGATGCATTGCTTTTAACCAAAATTAAGTTTGAAAGGCACAAAGGCCCAAGAAAAAGTTTGAATGAATTAGTTTCTTTTTGGCTTTTTGAAAGTTTAGGTCAAGTTTAGTTAAGTCTATTTACAAGTTTGATTAAGAAAAGGAAGTTTGAAAATTCAATGGCGTAAGGCCAAAGTTTCTATCTTTTGCAAAGTGGTCAAAGTTTAGAACAAAATAAGTTCAACCAAAAAAGATTTTGAAAAGAAAGAGGGAGAGATTTTGAAATTAAAGAAATGGGAAGAAGATGAAGGGACTAATCCTATGCACAAAATTAAAAGTTAAGAGTTGAAAAGATCTGACCAAATGGGTAGCAATCCAATAGACAAGAATGTCAATAGAAACCCAGAATTCCCTTGGACATTTAGAATCAAGCAACACACAAATTCATAATGATATTATCTTGAAGAGCAAAGGCATAAAATAAAGATAACCATATCCAAGCTTTATCCATTCGATAATCTTCTTCAAAAATAATCCATGTAGCAGATGAATTTCACAAGTCACAGGTTCAAAATGACAGCTTCATAATGATCATGTTGCAAATGAACTCAGGGGGATCTTGAATGATGTATCAGATGAAGTTTCAAATTGAAAGCACTTGGTTTCTCAATAAGTTGGCATTGGCCAAGTCCTTTAGCATAAGAATGTTGCCTAAGTTCTAAGTCCATTTGTCCAAGATCAAGTCAACCGTCCACACAAAAGTTTTTTTAGGGTTTTTGTTGTTATTATGTACATTAATGGTCAAAGACCACACAAACAAGCAAAGTATATACAAACAAGAAATACCACACAATATGGTCCAAGTGGACAAAGTGAAAATTGCATTAACATAAACAATTAAAATGATATGAATAATGGTAAATGTATAAAATCTAGAATTAAATGACATTAAAGTAAATGACTTGAAATTAAAAGTTAGTTGTTAATAGGTTAGAAGTTAGTATTGTTTTGCTTTTGCTTTTCATTTTTTAGACATTCTTTGGAGAACACTCAACCCACTTATCACAAGCATGGATCCTTGAGCCAAGACATCTTCCAAAGGAAGAAAAAAAAGGCCAAGTTTCCACACAATACCATGAAAGAGGGGAGACTTACAATCTCACTAACTAGAATGTTATGCCTTTTATGTCACAAATTTAGCGTTATGTTAAGCAATCGTGATTGGACTTATGTAGAAGTCACAACTATTTGAGGCGGGGCAATAGAATTTTGGTGTTAATGCATGTTAGAGACATAGTATAATGGACTATGCTCATGAAACATACCACACACAAAAAGAATATGCAAAATGTGTGGCCTAATCTCATCCATACTCATGTTAATTTTTCAATCAACTAGCTTTAGGACTTTGAGATATCATAGGCCAAATGAGATGAATGCATAAAGAAGGGGAATGAGATGAAGAGGGAGGGAAATAGATGAAAACTCAAATTGATCAAAGGAGGACTTTTACCAAATTAATATCATCCATTCATTTTGGGAGATGGAACGTACATTCCATCAATCCCCTAAATCCAATGATATTAACTTGACAAAGTCAAATCAACCTTGACCAAGGCCCAACAACAAGAGTCAAACTCAAACAAGTCATTACAATTGGTCAACAAAATTATTTGGCATTTATTCAAATTAAAAACACTAAAATAATACATTTAAATTAAATATGGTTTGTCAAATTCCTAAAACCTCATCAAAACACCAAATAAATGGCCATGAGATTTATCATAGGTCAAACAAGGTCAAAGGACCTTGGAGAAAATTTTTCAGAATTTTTGAAGATTTAAAAGTATTTTTAAACAATTAAAAACAAATGCAAAATCAATTAAATCATGAAAAATATTAATAATGATCCAAAAAATAATTTTAATTCAGAATATGAAAGAGGAAATTTTTTGAATTTTTTTGGTGAAACTCTCATATTTTTTGGATTAATATTAAAATTAATATGAATTAATGAAAATAAAGCAATTAAAATGAAATTCAAATAATCAGAAAAAACGTGGACCACTTGATCTCCCTCATTAATTGAGGTGGCAGATCAAGTGGCCACCAGTGCGCGTTCCATGGTGGACTTGAGTCAACGCGGCATAGGCTTGGTAATTAAAAACAACGCATGGGATTAAAACAAATTGAAAGGGATCAATGGCTCTGAACCATGCCAACACATCACCGGCGTCCAAAGGTCGTTCATCTTCTCCGGTGACCCTGGCCGGACTGGTTCACTCATCACCATCAAGAAAATGAAAAAGGAAGACATGATCTAAAAGAAAAAATGGCGTAGAGGACGAATCTGACCTCAATTTTAACTAACTCTACATATATAGAAAGATACGAGGAGTTGAATTTTGAGGTGTGTCAACTGAGTTGCTTCGATTTGACCTCTAAGAAACTCAATCTTCTTGCCTACATTGGTAGGACTTCAGACAACCAAAGATCCAAGAGAATTGAGTGGAATTAAGAAAGAATCGAAGAGATGAAATTTTCTGGAAAATACCTTCAATGTAGGTCTGGATTCAACTGTTCTTGCTTTGGCTTGTGCTTGATCTTGCTCAGTATGCTTGCAGAAGTGGATTAGAATGCACAAAAGGTCTTGGATCCCTGGAGTTTTGAATCTCAAAACAGTGATAATTCAACTCAATTTCCAATGGAAATTCTCAGGATTATCCTCTCAAATGGAAGGGTTAGGGGTTTAGGATCAAAGCTGGAACGAATGTGTGTTGAATTCTGAGCATATGTAGCTCTATTTATAGTTGGATCATGTGATATTTGCACCTTCCAAATGACTTTCCAAAATTGGCAATGAGTGATGCATGGGTGCATGGGCGTGTACAGGCCCATGAGATCATTCCATTTGATCCATAATTGAGTGTAAAAGAGTCTGAAATCAACTTGGAATGCAAAGCAATTGTATATGAAGACTTGAAGTTTGATCTTTGCCAATTGATGATATCATGTTCAAGCCATGCGCAACCCTAGCAAATCTTGTCCAAAATGGATGAAATTGGACTTTTTGGAAAGGTTATATCAATAGGAACAACCTTCATGTTCCACACTTTTCAATTTGAATCTTGTATCATGATGAATTTTGAGGTGGAAGTTTGAAAATTTCAACATATCAAAAAAATTTCTAAGTGTCAAGCCATATATCTCAACATTCCACCTTGCTTAACTTTTTATGTGAGCTTCAAATGAGAAAAGTGGCTTCATAAAACTTGTATTTCTTTCAAATACCTTCAAAATAGTCACAAATTTCATGTCATTTGGATTTGAAATGATAGAGTTATACATTTTTGAAGTTTGGAAAAATCACTTGTTCAATGGTATAGGTCAAAAGTGACCTATAATGTAACCTCATATCACATGCTCATAAAAGTTGAATTAGCTCTCACTCCAAAGATCAAAGTTGAATTCGACATCTTGAATTTGATTGTCCAACTTGGAAATCTTTCATATCATAAAAATTGAGCAAGTTATGACCTTGGGAAGTTGACTTTCAAATTAGGGTTTAGACAAAATGACCTATAATGTTTCAACACAGAAAATGGTTTTACAAGCAAAACTAGCTCTAGGTCTCAATATGAAAGTTGTTTGGAATGTAATTTAGAGTAACTTTTTTCTTAGAATCATTTTTATATGGTTAAAATTGTAGTAGATAGGGTCTAGGGAGACCCAATTTTGATCAAATGAATTCATCTTGCCAACCACCCTCAACCAACTTGCTAACCTTCAATTCCTTTGACTTTCTTGGCTCATGGTAGATCATATATACATAAGATGATGAATTTTGAAGTGCCCTCTGAGAGATTTTATCAATTGGTGAGATAGCTTGTTGGAGAAGTTACTTAAGATACCCAGTCAAACTAGGGTTTCCAAGGCAAATCAACCTCAAACTCTTGAAGAGAACTTGAACAATATAACATGTAGGAATCAATGGAACTTATATATGATGCTCATAACCATTATTGGATCAATTCATGTTTGTTCCCTTTGTCATGAGGGCCTCAAACCTTATATATGAACTTGATGAATCAATGTGATCATGCCCTACCTAAAAAAGAGTTAGGAAAATGCAAAGACATGTTTTTGGTATTTTGGTTAGTAAAATGATAATATACAAGTATGATACAATCACATAGTGCTTGGTGATCTTTCCCAAAATAAACCCAATGAAAGAGGGGCAAGAAGGATGTCAAGGTATGATCCCAATGCTAATGCTTATGATGAAATTGCATGAGGGGTATTAGGATCAAAATTAGGGTCTTACAACGTAATCGTGTGACTTTGAAGAAGGCCGGGGATGAATGCATCAAAGAATGATTTTGAATCAAATTCTAAGCTCGTCATGAAGATCCTTAGCATTAGATAAAGGCTTTCTATTCTTAAAGATGAATTTTTCAATCTATATAATCTTATCCTTCTTCACGATCATACCAAAACATATCTTTCTAGAACCATCATGTCCTAGAAGAGTATCAATTTACTTTTCAGAGATATATATCTTGTGACCTAACATATATGACATCACTTAAAGATTTGAAGCTTTAGCGAAAACCCAAAATTTCTTGACTAACTGGTCATATACTGGTCCTTTGAGACGTTCAAAGAAACCTTCACATCCTTGAAATCTCAGGGTTCCAAAAATATCAAATCTATTAGATTTTTATTTTGTCTAAATCCACCATTAATTCACATAGAACTCTTAAATCTTCAGCTGGAGTATACAGAGTGAGTTCTTGAAGTCCTTCGAGAACTTTTTCTTATTGCTCTTCATGAGTATGTTTAGAAGATTGTTGAGTAGAAGCCATTGTTGAAGAGTAAACAGGGTTTTAGGATTTTCAAAGAATATTGGCACAGAGAGTGAAAATGCAGGTTGTGAGAGTAGCGAAAGTGTGTGAAGTGAATGGAGTGAGTTTAAATATAAGTTTTTGCAATCATGACAAACAAAAAGCAAATGACAATAATTCTGACAAGGGGGTAAAGCACGAAGATTTTTCCTAATCCCAAGGTTTATTCACCCAATGTGTGACATTATATGATCAGAAATAATTTAGTTTTCTAAGATAGTTGTCTTAAAACCGTTCCATTTATCGAGACTGATTGACATCTATTAATGAAAAAACTGTTAAGTATCCATAAAGCAGACTTGTTTAACCAAACAAACTATGGCTGGATACATCTAAACTTATGAATCCTTCTCACTTCAGAAGTTTCACATGTTCAGAACTACCAACAAATATCAAAGTCTCATTTTGTCATTCTGAGAGATAAACCTTCTAAAAAAACATCTTTTTCATTCTTGGCATAAGTCCATTTTTAAAATTTTCAGAATGAAAACAAACCAATCTTCAGCAAGGGTTTTATAAAGATATCATCCCATTGATGGTTTGTATCAATAAATTTTATATTTAAAATACGCTTCTGAACATAGTCACGTATAAAGTGATGTTTTATCTTTATATGTTTTACTCTAGAATGCATAATTGGATTCTTAGATAAACAAAGCATAGAAGTATTATCACAGAGTATATGAATCTTACTCTCATATATCTGGAAATCTTCTAGCTGACTTTTCATTCAGAGAATCTAAGTGCTGCATCCAAAGCTTTTATATATTCAACTTCAGCAGTTGAAAGTGCTATTGTTAATTTCCTTTTGCTGGACCATGAGATCAGATTATCTCCTAGAAGTGACAGCTTCCAGAAGTGCTTTTCCTCTCAAGTCTGTCTCCAGCATAGTCAACATCATAATAACCCACTAGCTTGTAGTCTTTGGATTTTCCATAGCACAAGCCAAGGTTAATCTTACCTTTAAGATACCTAAAGATCCTCTTAACAGCTGTTAAGTGGGACTCTCTAGGATCTGATTGGAAACGAGCACACAAACATACACTAAACAAAATGTCAGGCCTAGAAGCAGTCAAGTATAAGAGAAAACCAATCATACCTCTATATACCTAATGTTATACCTTAGCATTTGCCTCATCCTTCTCAAGGATGCATGTAGGATGCATATAAGTCTTTGACATCTTGCATTTAGACATGTCAAACTTCTCCAGAAGTTCCTTGGTCTACTTTCTCTGATGGATGTAAGTTCCTTATGAAATTTGATTGATCTGAATCCCCAGAAAGAACTTGAGTTCTCCCATGACACTCATCTTAAACTCTGCCGATATAGACTTAGCAAATTATTTGCACAAAGTAGCATTAACAGAACCAAATATGATGTCATCAACATAAATTTGAACAACAAGAATGTCATTTTTGAATGACTCACATAATAATATTGTATCAACTTTCCCTTTGGTGAAGTCATTTTCTGAAAGAAAATTGCTTAGTCTTTCATACCATGCTCTGGGAGCTTATTTCAGACTATACAATGATTTCTTCAGTTTGAAAACAAAATCTGGATTTTTAGGATTTTCAAAACTAGGGGGTTGGTGTACATACACTTCTTCAGTAATGTAACCATTCAGAAATGCACTCTTAACATCCATCTAAAATAAGATGATGTTATGATTAACTGTAAAAGAGATTAAGAGACGAATAGACTCTAACCTGGAAACTGGTGCAAAGGTTTATGTATAGTCAATCCCCTCTTGCTAACTGTAACCTTGTGCAACCAGTCAAGCTTGTTTCTAACTACCTCTCCTTGTATGTTCAACTTATTCCTAAAGAACCAATTGGTTCCAAAAACTTGAGTTCCTTTGGGTCTTGGCACCATATCCCAGACATCATTTATGGATAATTGATTGAGTTCCTCTTGCATATCCAAAATCCATTATGTATCTTGAAGTGCTTCATTAATTGATGTAGGCTCTATCAAAGATACCGAACCCAAAAGACTTTCTTTAGAGGGCTTGAAGGAGGATCTGGTTCTGGCAGGTTCAGACTTGTCACCCAGAATCAATTCTTCAGAATGTGAAGATCTCTGTTTATGCCTTCGAAGAGGAGTCTGAGCTTTAACACCTTCTGTTTGAGGAGCTTTAGAGTCTTTAACTTTATCTTCTTTGGTTTATGTTGGTTCTATGTGTTGGCAGCAATTTTGGTAAAACCTAGAGTGTTTACAAGTTGTCACAAGCGTTGTCTTGACATAAGATAACATGTACCTGCAGGGTGTTTAAAATGTGAATATGCAGGATTTTACTGAGATGTCAGACCCGATGTCATGACATCTGTATACAGAACATTCAGTCTGAATGTTATGTATTATGTGATTGCATTTTTTATGCTAATCTATGTGTGATTGATGTAATGATTGAACGCACCCTCAATCAGTAATTACAACCAGATTGACTTATTTTCCAACGATATATATAATCAGCTGTCATGAGAAGATATGAATGGAAAATAGTTTTAGGGTTTTATGATGTCCAAGCCCAGCCAATTGCTTCTATAAAAAGGACATGGAAAACCTGATTTGATACACAAGAAATAACGAACGAAATATTGAGAGAGAATAAGGGTTTTAGTCTTGTGTGGTCGTGTGTATTGTGAGCCATTCATTCATCCATAGATGATTGAATTGGACTAACTTTTGAGTTGTAATTTGTCCACTCTAAGCTTTGAAGCATGAGTGTGTGTTTACTTGATTGAAGCTTTTAAGCAAGATCAAGTATGTGTTCCTGAAGAGTGTCTTCTTTTCATTGTAATTCTTATTTTATATCACTGCTGTGATTGAGGGGGAGTGAGTAGGATCTCATATCTAAGAGTTCTTAGGTAGAAGTCACACGGGTAGAGGTTAGGTGAAAAGACTGTAACTTGAAGTTGTTTACTGAGAGTCTTTGAACTAATTATGTTTAGTGGATTTCCTTCCTGGCTTGGTAGCCCCCAGACGTAGGTGAGTTTGCACCGAACTGGGTTAACAATTGCTTGTGTCTCTTGCATTATTGTTCTTTATCTTTTATCCTGTTTGTATTGTTCAGATATTAGTGTCCTATCATGCTTCTGTAGAGACTTTGATCTACACTAACACCATTTTCATCTTTGGAGACTTTCAAATGTGTAGGAGCAGGTGTCCTTTTATGACTTGTATTCTCCATGCCAAACTTCTTAAAAATGTTTTTGGCATATTTTCTTTGAGATGGAAAGATAGAAT
Organism: Lathyrus oleraceus; assembly: GCF_024323335.1. Lineage (NCBI taxonomy): Eukaryota > Viridiplantae > Streptophyta > Magnoliopsida > Fabales > Fabaceae > Lathyrus > Lathyrus oleraceus. Next base: position 193,736,030 of record NC_066583.1, read on the forward strand.
CTTCCATCTGCTTGACTTGTAGCCCAAGAAAATAGGTCAGCTCTCCAACAAGGCTCATTTCAAATTCAGACTGCATTTGTTTAACAAAATGTTCGGCCATCTGATTTGACATCCCACCAAACACAATATCATCCACATATATTTGAGCCACCATGAGTTTTCCTCCTTCATTCTTAACAAATATGATCTTATCAATGCCTCCCTTCCTGTATCCATTGTTAATGAGAAACACTGTGAGTCTATCATACCAAGCCCTAGGAGCATGTTTCAAACCATAGAGGGCTTTCCTAAACTTATACACATGATTTGGAAGATTTAGATCTGTAAATCCTTTAGGTTGTTCAACATACACTTCCTTATTTAAGTAACCATTCAAGAAGGCACTTTTTACATCCATTTGGAACAGTTTAAACTTTAGAATACATGTTGTTGGTTCTTGTGTTGGCAGCAATTTTGGTAAAACCTAGAGTGTTCACAAGTTGTCACATGTGTTGTCTTGACATAAGATAACATGTACCTGCAGGATATTTAAAATGTGATTATGCAGGATTTTACTGAGATGTCAGACCCGATGTCGTGACATCTGTATACAAAACATTCAGTCTGAAATGTTATGTATTATGTGATTGCGTTTTTAATGCAAATTTGTGTATGATTGATAAGATGATTGAACATGCTATCAATCAGTAATTACAACGAGATTAACTTATTTTCCAAAGAGATATAATCAACTGTCATGAGAAGATATGAATGGAAAACAGTTTTAGAGTTTTATAATGTCCAAGCCCAGCCAATTGCTTCTATAAAAAGGACATGGAAAACCTGATTTGATACACAAGAAATAACGAACGAAATATTGAGAGAGAATAAGGGTTTTAGTCTTGTGTGGTTGTGTCAATTGTAAGCCATTCAATTCATCCATAGATGATTGAATTGGTCTGATTTTTGAGTTGTAATTTGTCACTCTAAGCTTTTAAGCATGACTGTGTGTTTACTTGATTGAAGCTTTTAAGTAAGATCAAGTATGTGTCATTGAAGAGTGTCTTCTTTTCATTGTAATTCTTGTTTTATATCACTGTTGTGATTGAGGGGGAGTGAGTAGGATCTCATATCTAAGAGTTCTTAGGTAGAAGTCACATGGGTAGAGATTAAGTGAAAATACTGTAACTTGAAGTTGTTTACTGAGAGTCTTTGAACTGATTCTATTTAGTGGATTTCCTTCCTGGCTTGGTAGCCCCCAGACGTAGGTGAGTTTGCACCGAACTGGTTTAATAATTGCTTGTGTCTCTTGCATTACTGTTCTTTATCTTTTATCCTGTTTGTATTGTTCAGATATTAGTGTCGTGAAATTACCTTCGACATCTCATATCTGATACCAGAATTTCACATGCCATTCCAAGCAATAGTCTAATTTTCACACGCAACCTCTGCTCAAACATTTCCACCTTCCTTCAACTTCATCAACCTTCTCTATTAGGGTAACATAAACCTTTCCACAAGAACAACAAGATGTCACAACATCCTTCACCATCTGGTTCTAAAAACATAAAACCTGCGCACAAAGCTAGAACACCCTCTATGGACTTTCTTAATGAAGACATTTTGGAAGTGATTCCCCTGTCAATCATCCCAGGCGACGATCCTGGTTCATCCTCCACTGCAGGCCATACTCAAGGTAACAATCCTAATACCCCTAGCTCTAAGGACGACATGCATCATACTGATCGTGTCATTAGAAATCTTGTCACGGGGATCCTAAATGAAGGACACTCTGTAAAGGGAGTTTCTACTCCTCTATCAAGAAGGGACCCCTCTCCTGAGGTTGGACCTCACAATGAGAAAGATGATGATCCATCTAGGTCTGAAAAAGATATAGCTGCTGAAGGATTGTGCTCTTTAGGGCAAACTTTGCCTAGTAAGAAATCTGTAGCATCACCTAATGCCAATGCTTCTCAGTCTAAGAAGCATGACTCTGCTAAGAAGGTGATTGACCTGGAAGATGAGAGCTTGGATGATGAAGATGATAGCTTGCTTCATCACTTGAAGCCTAGTGTAGCTAAGAGGATGAAGACCAAAAAGGGTAGGTCTGTGGCTGAGATGATGACAGCCAAAACTGCTAAGAAGGCTACTATTGTAGGGCCCTCAAAGTCTTGGAGTAAAGTGGGGTGAAGAAGAGAAAAGTAAGAGAAAGTTCTGACTCAGATGAAGATGTTGAAGAAGAAGTCCCTGACATCTCTCCTGTCAAGAGGACAACCGTTAGAAAATCCCCTACAAAAGTTGTTGTTGTACACTTGGATAATATTTCCTTCCATCTTGAAGATGGAGCAACAAAATGGAAGTTTGTAATCCAAAGGAGAGTGGCTGTGGAAAGAGAACTGGGCAAGGATGTTGTGGAGGTTAAAGAGGTTATGGACCTGATTAAATCTGCTGGATTAATGAAAAATGTTACCGGGCTATCTCAGTGTTTTGAAGGTCTGGTTAAAGAATTTATGGTGAACATCCCTGAGGACATTGCTGATAAAAACAGCAAAGAGTTCTATAAGGTGTTTGTTAGAGGGAAGTGTATCAATTTTTCTCCAACTGTGATTAATAGGTTCCTAGGAAGAGGAACAGAAGGTGCTTGTAAACTAGAAGCCACAGACAATGAGGTCTGTAGGGAAATAACTACTAGACAGGTCAAGGAGTGGCCTAGCAAGAAGCATCTCCCTGCTGGAAAGCTAACTGTGAAATATGCTATCTTGCACAAGATAGCGTTAGCAAACTGGGTACCAACCAATCACATCTCTACAATCTCAAATTCTCTTGGAAGGTTCATATTTTCTGTTGGAACCAAGCTGAATTTTGATTATCATAGATTCATGTTTGAACAAATTGTCAAACATGCTTCTACAAATGCAGTGAAGCTGCCCATAGCTTTTCCCTCAATGATTTATGGGATAATCCTGAGCCAGCAACCTGGAATTCTGAGCACAAATGATCTTCCTTGTAGAAGAAAACCTCCCCTGTCAGTTCATTACAAATTATTTGAAGGCAGTCATGCCAATGACATTGTCATGACATCTGCTGTGAAGAAGCCAACCTCTCAAGATGGTCTGATTGCTGAACTGAAAGAAACTTGTAAGGAATTGGAGACTGGGATAAGGGTAGCTAAAGCCAGGAAAGAAGCTTTGGAGGCTCTGATTGAAAGCTTAGAGCAAGGTGATTGAGATCCTGTTGGACAGGCCAAGGAAACAGAAGCCCAAACCTCTAGTGAGAGGTCTGAATCTCAAGATAAATCAAGTGACAGTTCTTGTTCTGAAGCTGATGAAGATGCTAGCTCCTCTGACTGAGTTTTGTTGAAGATTGTTCCCCACTTTTATGATGATATGTTGTTCTGGATGTTCTGATGTTTTGATGCCTTGATGCATTTCTTGGGTTCTTTTTTATTTCTCTGGATTCTTTTTGTCTCAGCTTGTTAAGCTGTGTATGTTTGTGGTTCTATAACACCTAACAATATGTTTTTACATTCTATGTGACATTATATTTGACTAATAAACATTTATTTTGTCTCATTGGTCTCTTTGGTCTCTTTTGGCTAAAAAGGGGGAGAAGTAGCTAAAGGAGCTGTCGCTAAAGTAGCTATTCTATAAACAGATACAGATGATGTTGAAAAGGATGTTGTGTGTAGTACAGGTGATGTTGAAGGTGATGTCAGATGGGGAGTTACAGGTGTTGTTGAAGGAAATGTCTGTGTTGAGCAGACTGAGGGGGAGAAGAAGCACTTGTGTGTTTAATATGTGTTTACTAGTTGCTATTTTAGCTAGTAAATGTGTGTTTTATTACTTCTGCTGCTAAACTGCTGATGTGTCTTTTACTCTTGTGAACAAATGGTCTGATGAATGTTTTAGCTAAAATTTGCCAAAGGGGGAGTTTTTTGGTTCTATGTGTTGGCAAAAATTTTGGTAAAACCTAGAGTGTTCACAAGTTGTCACAAGTGTTGTCTTGACATAAGATAACATGTACCTACAGGGTGTTTAAAATGTGAATATGCAGGATTTTACTGAGATGTCAGACCCGATGTCATGACATCTGTATACAGAACATTCAGTCTGAATGTTATGTATTATGTGATTGCGTTTTTTATGCTAATCTATGTGTGATTGATGTAATGATTGAAGGCGCCCTCAATCAGTAATTATAACCAGATTGACTTATTTTCCAACAAGATATAATCAGCTATCATGAGAAGATATGAATGGAAAATAGTTTTAGGGTTTTATGATGTCCAAGCCCAGCCAGACGATTCTATAAATAGGGCATGGAATATCTGGTTTTATATACAAGAAATAACGAACAAATATTGAGAGAGAATAAGGGTTTTAGTCTTGTGTGGTTGTGTGTATTGTGAGCCATTCATTCATCCATAGATGATTGAATTGGACTGACTTTTGAGTTGTAATTTGTCCACTCTAAGCTTTGAAGCATGAGTGTGTGTTTACTTGATTGAAGCTTTTAAGCAAGATCAAGTATGTGTTCTTGAAGAGTGTCTTCTTTTCATTGTAATTCTTGTTTTATATCATTGTTGTGATTGAGGGGGAATGAGTAGGATCTCATATCTAAGAGTTCTTAGGTAGAAGTCACACAGGTAGAGATTAGGTAAAAGACTGTAACTTGAAGTTGTTTACTGAGAGTCTTTGAACTAATTCTGTTTAGTGGATTTCCTTCCTGGCTTGGTAGCCCCCAGACATAGGCGAGTTTGCACCGAACTGGGTTAACAATTGCTTGTGTCACTTGCATTACTGTTCTTTATCTTTTATCCTGTTTATATTGTTCAGATATTAGTGTCGTGACATTACCTTCGACATCTCATATCTGATACCAGAATTTCAGTTTATGAATTCCTTCCTTTAGAACCCGAGTAAGTGATCTCCAAATCTGCAAATTTCTCAACTAGCTTTCACTTTTCAAAGTCAATCTTATCATCGAGTATGACATGGATTGATTCTTCAACAATATGTGTCTCGGTGTTATACACTTCGTAGCCTTTTGAGCGTTCAGAGTATCCTAACATGATGCACTTCTGTACCTTAGAATCAAACTTGCTCAGATTCTCTTTAGTTTTCAGCATAAAACAAGAACATCCAAAAGGATAAAAATATGAAATATTGGGGTTCATATTCTTCCATAGTTCATAGGGAGTCTTACTCAAAATAGGTCTTATAGAGATCATGTTCCTAATATAACACGTTGTGTTGACTGCCTTTACCCAAAAGTGTTTGGCCACATTAGTCTCGTTGATTATGGTTCTGGCCATCTCTTGCATAATCCTATTCTTCCTCTTTACAACTCCATTTTTGTGTGGAGTTCTAGGGCAGGAGAAATCATGGGAAATACCATTAACATGAAAGAGTTTTTTCAAAATCTTTATTTTCAAATTTGCCACCATAATCACTTTTGAATTTAACAATTCTGAGATCTCTCTCATTTTGCACTTGATAGCAGAAGGTAGAAAACATAGAATGTGACTCATCCTTGTGTTTGAGAAATTTCACCCATGTCCATCTGTTGTAGTCATCAACGATGACTAATCCATAAATCTTACCATTGATAGAGGAAATTTTCACTTCAGCAAACAAGTCAATATGAAAAAGCTCTGATGATCTGGAGGTTGAAACAACATTTGGCAGGCATGTGATAAAATTAAGCTAATTTAGCTGAGAAATCCTCCTCATGCTAACATGACCCAATCGTCTATCCCACATCCATATCTCTTCATACACAGACATAAGACATTTTACATTTTTATTTCTCAATCAGAAAATCTTATCTTGTAAATGTTGTTCTCCCTCTTTCCATTGAAAAGAACTGAGCCATGCTTTTGACTGACAACTTTATAGGGCTTTTGATTGAAAATAATGTCATAACCATTGTCACTTAATTGACCTATGGACAACAAATTATGCATCAGTCCTTCAACTAAAATAACATTAGTAATGGATGGGAGATAACCGTTACCTACTGTTTTGGAGCCAATGATCTCCCCTTTCCGATCACCTCTAAAACCAACAACACCTCCAGGCTTAAGTTCCAGGCTTTGGAACATACGCCTTCTTCCTGTCATGTGCCACGAGCATCCATAGTCTAGGTACCATGACTGGTGTCTTAACTATGCTGCTAAGGATATCTGCAACATATACTATTTTATCCTTAGGTACCCATATCTTTTTGGGTCCTTTTGAGTTAGTCTTCCCAGATTTCTTAACGAACTTGGGTTTCTGTGTAAGATATCTATACATGAATGCATGATTAGAACGAGTATGAGGTTTTATTTTATCCTTAGGTTTAGAAATAGTTCTACCTTTAGGCCTAACATAATTTTGTCTCCTAGAAGGAACAAAATGTGAATGAAGAGTATTTGGCTTGTCATCATTTTCTAAATCATATTTGTCATCAAAATCATAGCCAATACCCCTTGTCCCGTTTCTGCTAACACCATAAATCATGGAAGCCATCAGGATTCTATTCAGGCTTCTAGCAATAAATTTTTGGAAAGATTTATCATATTTATTAATGATATCTCCATAACCTATAGAGGATTTAGAAAGTATTTTCTTTTTAGGTTTGAGAGTATTGCTTTGAGGCACAAAGTTGTTGTTTTTCAATATAAGATATTCTTCACTCAAACTTGAAAATTCTTTCTGAAGCTTACAATAAGCTTTTGATTCAGATACATGAATCTTCTTTAGATCCTTGTATTTGTCTAGAAGATTCTGATACTTTTCTAGAACTTCTGATAAAATAGATTCAAGCTCATGACAAGATAGTTCAAAAAATACCTCTTCAGAATCTGGCTCAGATTCTGAATCTGATTGAATCGTTTCTACATGAGCTTTTGTGCAAGCCATCAGTACCACGTTAGCCTGCTCTTCTTCTGAATCATCTTCTAAAGACTCTGAATCATCCCATGTAGCCATTAGGCCATTCTTCTTTCCTTTGAAGTTCTTTTTGGGCCTTTCTTTCTTTAACTTGGGACATTAATTCTTGAAGTGGCCAGGATCCTTGCACTCAAAGCACGTAAGTTCTTTTCCAGCTCCGGTCTTTTTGGATCCAATTCAACTTTGTCCTCTGAATTTGCCTTGCCTTTTCTTCCAAAGTTGATTAATGTGTCTGGACAGAGAAGACAATTCGTCTTCTTCTTCTGATTCCTCTTCAGACTCTTCATCAGTTTCTGCTTGAAGAGCTTTTGTCTTCTCAAATCATCCTGAAAACTTCAGAGAAACAAAATTTCTCTTTTTCTTACGACTCATCTTCCTCGAGCTCAATCTCATGACTTCTTAAAGAACTCACCGGTTCTTCAAGAGAAGTGTTGTTAAGATCCTGTGATAACTTCAGAGCTGTTACCGTTGGTCTCGAATGCTTAGGTAAACTTCTGATGATCTCTTTAACATGATTAGCACTAGAATACCTTTTGTCCAGAACCTTAAGTCCTGCAACAAGAGTCTGAAACCTTGAGAACACATTCTCAATAGTTTCTTCCTCCTCCATCTTGAATGCTTCATATTTTTGAATCAAGGAAAGAGAATTGGTTTCTTTGACTTGAGAATTCCCTTCTTGCGTCATCCTCAGAGAAACAAATATGAATTTAGCAGTATCCCTGTTGGTGATTTTCTCATACTCAGTGTATGAAATATCATTTAGCAAGATGGTTCTTGCTTTGTGATGATTGTTATAGTCTTTCTTCTGTTGATCAGTCATCACTCTTCTTTCCACTTTATTGCCACTTGCATCTACTGGGTGTATGTAGCCATCAACAACCTAATCCCATAAATCAACATCGTGACTTAGAAAGAAACTCTCTATTCTATCCTTCCAACAGTCAAATCTATCTCCATCAAAACTGGAGGTTTAGCATTGTAATGATCTCTATCATTTTTTGAGCAACTGATAGTGGAAGGGAACCCATTTTGTTTCACACTAGATCTTTATATGACACTGTTAAGTGCTTCATATCTTATCAAGACCAGAACCATAGCTCTAATTTCAATTGAAGGTGGAAAGAAACATAAGAAATAGGGGGTTTGAATTGGGTTTCTAAAAGCAAAAGCTTTTTCAAAACCAACTCAATCAAGCAAAAAGCCGAACAAGAAAATAAAAAGGTTATTTTTATACTGGTTCATTGTTAACGAAGCTACCTCCAGTTCACCCTACCAAGGTGATTTCTCCTTTTCAAGAAGGAATTACTCTACTATAACCAAAACCTGATTACATACACCACAAAGACAAACCGTCCTTGTCTTCTTGAGTGTATCTGACTAAAACCTAGTCACTTAAGGAAAACCACTCAAACATATTTGAGATTTTACAAGTTGCATTTACAAAGAATGCTTCTAAGAAAGCATATTAACACAAGCTAATACAATGAATATTTTTCACACAATAACGAGAAAAAACTCTTGTGTGTTTACAAAACTTTACACATAAATAATATGTTTCCGTAAGAGCATGTATAAAGCGTAGTTGTAAGCGCAATGAGTTAGCAGCTTCTTCCAATATTCAAGTATCCTTTATATAGGCATATGGGAGGGTAGAATTGGAATACTGAATTGCGGTTGTCTCTTTCATAACAATTTGCATATGGGAGGCAAAATGGTACAATAGTACTATCCTTAGTCCACAAAATCAAGGTAGTGGAGGAAAGGGTGATCTTGTACTGTGTACTATTTTCCTGACACAAAACCTTTTGATCTTATCTTCTAATATTCAGAGGCTTATGATGAAATGATGTTGAAGCTTGCTTAGAATGATCAAGAGACAAGTTGATAGAATCTTCATAACCTTGGTCTTCATAGTCTTGACATAGTTCCTCAGAACTCGGTCTTCAGAGTCTTTCGATCTTGTTCTTCATAATATTTAGAAATTGAGCGCAAAATCTTGAAGACAGACAAACCTTTAGAGGCTCTTCAATAAGATTCACAGTCATAAACTTTAGTCCAAACTTTCATCAGAACCATTGTCTAAGATCTTTATAGAACTTGATAACATCTTGTAAAGCACTTGAATCTCCTCATAGTCATAGTGTATTGATTTTAGAATCTGATGTCGTCACATATCATTGCTTCAGAGTTAGAACCTGTTAGCAAAATATACACACTAGATAAAAACCATTATTGTACAACATTGTTCTGTAAGAAACAATGCATTGTTATCATCAAAACTAAAGGCCAGATGCATAACCAAATCTTGTTCTAACAAATTTTTGTTTAGATTTTGATTTAAAACTTTAGTTTTCATTGTTAAATCCATTTGGTTTTTAACTGTACTTGTTTCTTTTATTTGCATCTCTTTGTTACTGTTTGCAATCTTTTTGGTCTTTTATCTCATTTATTTTGTCATTTATATTAATTGTTTTATATGTTAGCATAAAGTGGTTAATTAATAAGTCTTATGAATATATATTTGCGTTTGATGTTGCTGTTTGGTTTGTTATTACATTGCCTCTAGATTTCAGTTTATTTTCGACCTTTGTCTTTCTCTTAGGCCTTCTTACAACGCACTCCTTGTTGTTTACATTTAATCAATTAAGTAAATCTTGTTTTAGTTAGTTGATTATGTTAATTAAGATTGATTAGATTTTCTAATTAATTTTTATTAGCTTAATTAATTAATTTAATCCATTTTTAATTAATTAAATGACAATTCACATGCTTACTTGATTAATGGACTTGTATTTTAATCGCTTTATTATATACCCTTTCGATAAAATGTATCCTTCTCCCTTAGTTTGTAATAATTTTACCTTTAGTTGTCTATTAACTCAAAGCTTAATCAAAATAACATGAAATCAACCATTTAAAAAAACACTCGATCCAATGTTGAGTAGTTTTCATATATCCTGCCATGTTCCATGATAAAAATCTTGGTCCAGCGCCAAGTGACTCTTTCAAATCCGATTAATTTTATATCGACACAAATTTGAACCTTTTCTCGAATTAATGTAACACTTTAGTTTTCATTTTTAAACTAAACTTCGGATGAAAATGGAAGGGGAGGCCTTCACCTCACTATTCATCAAATAATTGAATGATTCTACTCGCCATATTGCTCGAATTTTAGTCTTCCGATTAAAATACTCTAATCAAACTTGGTTAAAGTAATGGGTGACACACACCTCATTGTTCCTCAAATAAGCAAGTGGGAGGCGCTCGCCTCACTACCGCAAGTATTCGACTTTCAAAAATAATTTTCTTAACTAAGTTGGACAAAAAGTGAATGGGAGGCGCTCGTCTTACTGCTCCTCGAATGATTGAACTATTGGCGCACACCATATAGCTCAAACTTTTGTCGTTCTCCTAATAATACTCAACACACCAAACTCGTTTTCCGCCCTTGCGTGACCTTTGAAAACCATTTTCAGAAACGACTATGCTTTGTCCATATCGACTTGAAAGAAACAAAGGCTTCAGTCTCCAAGAGCGAGCAACAAGCAAAGGTTTAACGACTCGACATGTCTATAGGATTACTCCTTAAAAGCAACCAACAAATAGTTCTTTGCTACAAATAACTAAGTATCCTTGAGTTCTCCATTGCACCTGGAGATACACTGGAGCAGGATTTTAAAATCTTGTCAGACACATTAATAAAAAACCCTAAAAGTATTTTCTTTCCTTTTCCCGCTCAATAAGTAGAATAAAATTATTAACATCATGCTAACATTCAATCGCAAATATAACAAAAAGGTTCCCGTTAAGTACACCGGATGTGAGGGCTGCTAATACCTACCCATTACGTGCTCGACTCCCGAATCTGAATTTGGTTTGATGGCCATTTTCTTTTCTTTTAAGGGTTTTATTAATATTTTCCCTTTCATTCATTGGATTAAATAAAGTTCGGCGACGACTCTGTTTGAATCAATTTTTCTATGAGCGTGCGAACGCTTCGCGAAGGATCTTGTTTTTCGATATACGACATACATCATCCATTTGGATCACATGTGATGGATCATGAAGATACTTCTGAACCTGAGACACATGGAAAACATCATGGTTGTTCGAAAGATATGGGGGGTAAGGATACTCGATAAAAAATAACTCTAACTCTCAAGGTAATTTAATAAGGACCAATGTAAATGAGAGTGAGCTTTTTAAACTTCAGCGCACGACCGACACTAGTCACATGAGTGACTCTAAAAAACACATGGTCACCCTCTTTAAACTCAAGGGCGTTCATACGTTTATCATGGTAGCTCTTTTCCATGCTCTACGAGGCCTTAATCTTCTCTTGTATCATCTTGATTTTTTCAGTAGTCTGCTAAATAATCTCAGGTCCAAGCACCACACTCTCTTAAGACTCAAATCAACATAAAGGCACCTTACATCTCCTTCCATACAGAGCCTCAAAAGGTTTCATTCCAATACTATAATGGAAATTGTTGTTTTAAGTAAACCCAGTCCGCGAGAGATAACTGTCCTAAACACCTCCTTTCTCCAAGATACAAGCCCTTAACAAGTCCTCCAAAGAATAAATAGTCCTCCCAGTATGACTGTTCATCTGCAGATGGTAGAAAGAACTCAACCTCATCTTAGTGCCCAAAGCTTCCTCCAAACTCTCCCAAAACCTAGACATGAATCTCAGATGTATGTCATAAATAATACTTGTCAGAATACCATGCAACTTAAATATCACACTAATGTAGATCTCTGCTAGTCTCTACAATGGAAAACTGATCTTAATCGGAATAAAGCCGACTTAGTCAGTATATAAAAAATAACCTAAACCGTGTCATTTTCCCTAGGAGTATTCGGCAATCCTGTCATGAAATCCATAGAAAATGTTGTCCCATTTCCATTCAGGTATATCCAACGATTGCATCAGTCCAGGCGGCTTCTGATGCCCAATCTTTGACTTCTGACAAGTCAAACAAGCGTAAATAAACTATGCGGTGTCTGTTTTCATTCCTGACCACCAAAACATCTTCTTAAGATCTTGGTACATTATAGTAGCCCTGGGATGAATACCCAAACTGCTCATGTGACTTTCCTCTAAAATCGTTCTCTTAATCTCTGGCACATCAGGCATACAAACTCTATTCCAAAACTTTAAGATTCCATTCTCATCAAATCTAATGTCCTCATCTCCATTATGGTCAACTGATGACAAACGATCAACCAAGCCTACATCCAGATTTCGACTTTCTCTGATATCATGAAGAAAACCGCTAGTCAGCTTCAGCATACCCAACCTCACACTATTAGGAGTCACCTTTCATACTAAGCTCAAATCTCTAATTGTTCGATCAAATCCAATTCTCTAACCATTGATGCCGACACGTGCAATGACTTCCAAATCAAAGCATCTGCTACAACACTGGCTTTACCAGAATGGTAATTCAAACCAAAATCATAGTCCTTCAAAAATTCTAACCATCTCCTCTGCCTCATATTAAGCTCCTTTTGATCAAGCTGGTATTTCAAACTCTTGTGATCGCTGAACACCTCAAACCTCAAACCATACAAATAATGCCTCCACACTTTCAACACAAACACCACTACTACCAACTCTAAATCACAGGTAGGATAGTTCCTCTCATGAATCTTCATATGTCGCAAAGAATAAGATACCATTTTTCCATCTTGCATAAGTAAACCACCTAAGCCAATCTTGGACGCATCACAATATACCGCAAAAGGTTCCTTCGCATCTGATAAAATTAGAATTGGTGTTGTCGCAACTTCTTCTTCAGATCTTGAAAAATTTATTCACACTGGACATCCTACACAAAAGTTTGACCCTTTCGAGTTAACCAAGTGAAAGGAAGCGTTATCTTTGAAAAACCTTCGATAAATATTTTGTAGTAACCGGATAACCCTAGAAAACTTTTGATATCTGTAACTGACTTAAGAGCCTCCCATTGTAGCAATGTGTTTACCTTGGACAGATCCACTACCATCCCCCATTAGAAATCACATGACCAAGAAAACTTACTTTCTGCAACCAGAACTCACATTTAGATAACTTGGCATACAATTTCTTCTCTTTCAAAACCTAAAGCACAACTCGAAGATGTTCAATATGATCTTCACTCGATTTAGAATACACCAAAATATCATCAATAAACACTACAACAAACTAGTCCAAGTAGGGATGGAAGGTCCTATTCATATATTCCACAAACATACCACGAGAATTAGACACATCAAACGACATACCCGAGTATTCATAGTAACCGTATCGTGTCTTAAATGCAGTCTTCGATATATCTTTATCTTTCACTCGGATCTGATGATAGCCTGATCTCAAGTCGATCTTACTAAAACCACATGCCCCAACCAACTAATCCATGAGGCCATCAATCCTAGGAAGAGGATACTTATTATTAAGTCTAACCTTATTCAGATGTCAATATAGCCTCATACTACCATCTTTCTGAAGGATAATTGCGATCCAAAATGCAGCGGAATTTAAAATTTCTCCTTTAATGATCCTTACGAATGGGCATGATCAGTGATAGAATCATTACCTCTTGTGGCGATTGTAACCTTTGATGCAGATCTAAGGAGCGATCATGAACGTTGAACGATGATAACGCCCCTACTCAGTCCACACGAACGGATTCCTTCAATCTCAGTGCTAGCTGCTACGAATGAAGGCTTTGAGTGAGAGAGAGAGAGAGAGAGAAACGAAATTGAAACTGCACAAATACTTCTACACAAGGGTTCTATTTATAGAACCACTTGTGTGGGCTGCAAGCTAAAAAGCCCACTCAAGTGTATGTGGCCCATATCTTATAATATTCCAAAATCACTTAAGCGCGTGGTACCTTATCATATTTCGTATTCTATTTAATTACACCGTACCTTACGATGTTCTACAATTCACTTAAGTACATCGTACATTACGGTATTCCTTAGTTACTCTATCTCTCATCAATCCGTTCTTTTGTGTGTGACCCTGTAGGTTTTCGCGGCATTGGCAATTATATTAAATCGCGTATTTAACATAATAAACAGTGAGCGGTATCTAGCAACACATCACTGCTACCCAAGACACGAAAATTTCATGTGATCTGACAAATCCTTTTGTGATAATACTTATGTGTACAATTACCCTTTTGCCCTTATGTCTATATTGAACACAAGGCATAAACCGTGTCATCCTTGTCCGGTTCAATATTGGGCCCATAGACATTTATCCTGTTACGTAGGATGGGCAAATTCCATCTAGGTCACTCATGTCCCTTAGCATGCTTCGTGGAGTACCCATCAACTGTCTTTATGGTCATCCAATTACGGACAATGTTTGATCAGCAATAAGGCACTCGACTCTACATCTAGGGTCCATAATGGTTTCAGATCGAAGGGTGGTATACACCATTATCACCATGAGAATAACTTATGACACTTTGCATAACATTCTATATAGTATTCTCATAGCGGGTCAATCCAGTATAAATATTACTCTTAATATTCATACCTATGTTTAAGACATTATAACTCCTTATCCATGATCCATGAGATATGATCATCAGTCTATATACATAATAGTCTTAATGCTTTAATGTTATCCCACTTCATAATAAAGCTCAACTATGGATACTTTAAGAATAATGTCCTTATGTTTAATGTGATCTCATGATTAAGTCACACTTGATACATTAAACGGACTATCTATTCTAGGTACTTTATTAGACAAACATAATAAAGAAAAAAACCTTTTATTATTAATAAATAATTCGATACAAGTACCAAAAGTATTGGCCTCTAGGGCTTACACCAACAATCTCCCACTAGCACTAAAGCCAATCAGGAATACCCCTAATGCCCATAGATCTAGTATGGCCATCATGCTTCTGCTGCGCAAGAGGCTTTGTCAGCGGGTCAGCAATATTGTCAAGTGTAGGTACTCTGCATATTTTCACATTTCCTCTATCTATTATCTCTCGAATGAGGTGATAATGCCTAAGTATTTGTTTGGATCGTTGGTGAGATCTAGGTTCCTTAGCTTGTGCGATAGCACCATTGTTATCACAATAGAGACCAATAGGATCCACAATGCTAGGAACTATGCCAAGTTCACTAATGAACTTTTTAATCTAAACAACTTCCTTTGCTGCACTTGAGGCAGCAATATACTCGGCCTTAGTTGTAGAATCAACAACTGTATCTTGCTTTGAGCTTTTCCAACTCACAGCGCCACCGTTTAAGCAAAACACATAACCAGATTGCGATCTAAAGTCATCCTTATCTATCTGGAAGCTAGCATCGGTGTATCCAATTACAGCCAGCTCTTCCTGACCTTCATATATCAAGAATGAGTCCTTAGTCCTTCTCAAATACTTAAGGATATTCTTGACAGCTACCCAATGAGCATCACCAGGATCAGATTGATACCTACTCGTCGCACTTAAAGCATACGAGACATCTGGTCGAGTTACATAACATGGCATACTTGATAGATCCTATTGCAGATGTATATGGAATCTTATTCATGCGATCCCTTTCTTCCTTAGTTGAAGGGGATTGTGTTTTTGATAGACACGGGCCATGTTGCATAGGTATGAATCCTTTCTTGGAATCATGCATATTAAAGCGTCTCGGCACTTTGTCTATGTACGTACTCTGACTTAGGCCAAGCAATTTTTGTGATCTATCTCTATAGATTCTGATTCCTAATATATAGGCTGCTTCACCTAGGTCCTTCATAGAAAAGCATTTCCCTAACCAAGACTTTACTTGTTGCAGGGTATGGACATCATTTCCAATGAGTAATATGTTATCTACATATAATACCAGGAAAACGATCATGCTCCCACTAACCTTCTTGTAGACATAAGGCTCATCTTCGTTCTTGATGAATCCATATTGTTTTACTGTTTCATCAAAACAAAGATTCCAGCTTCTGGAAGCTTGCTTCAATCCATAGATTGATCTTTCTAACTTACATATCTTTTGGGCTTCTTCTGGTATGTCAAATCCTTCAGGTTGTGTCATGTACACATCCTCAAGAAGATTCCAATTAAGAAAAGTAGTTTTGACATCCATCTGCCATATTTCATAATCATGATATGCAGCGATAACAAGTAAAATCCGAATAGATTTAAGCATTGCAACTGGTGAAAAAGTTTCATCATAGTCAACCCCATGAATTTGTTTATATCCTTTTGCAACCAGTCTTGCCTTATAGGTATGTACCTTACCATCCATGCCAGTCTTCTTTTTGAAGACCCATTTGCATCCTATAGGGTTAACTCCTACAAGAGGCTCTACCAAGGTCCAAACTTGGTTTGTGTACATGGAATCCATTTCAGATTTCATGGCTTCTAGCCACTTCTCATACTCGGGACCAGTTATGGCCTTTTGGTAGGTCACAGGCTTATCTTGATCCATGAGTAATACATCACCTTGATCCATTATGAGATATCCATATCTCTCAGGTAGGTGACGTATCCTGCTTGACCTACGTTGGTCTTGTTCTACTTGAGCAGGTTGCTCTTCCACAACTACTTGTGTTCCCTACTCTAATTCCTCCATAGGTGTATCAATGCTTTGTGATTCTTGAATTTCTTCAAGCTCTACTTTCCTCCCACTAATTCCTTTGGAAATAAAATCCTTTTCTAGGAAAACTCCAGTTCGAGAGACAAACACTTTGCCCTCAGAAGGATTGTTGAAGTAATACCCTCTTGTTTCTTTAGGATACCCCACAAATAAGCATTTGTCAGATTTGGGCTCAAGCTTAGTTGAAATTTGTCGTTTCACATAAACTTCGCAACCCCAAATCTTCATGTAAGACATATGTGGTTTCTTACCACTCCATATCTCATATGGTGTCTTCTCAACCTTTTTGGATGGAACACGGTTAAGTGTGTAAGCTGCTGTCAATAGTGCATGTCCCCAAAAGGAGTTTGGAAGATCGGCGTGACTCATCATGGATCAGACCATGTCTAACAGGGTTCGATTTCTTCTCTCAGATACACCATTCCATTGGGGTGTTCCAGGAGGAGTAAGTTGGGACAGGATCCCACACTCTTTCATATGGTCATCAAACTCTAGGCTTAAATACTCACCACCTCGATCTGATCGAAGAGTTTTAATATTCTTACCTAGTTGGTTTTGTACTTCATTCTTGAATTCCTTGATCTTTTCAAAGGACTCTGATTTGTGTTTCATTAAATACACATAACCATATCTACTGAAATCATCAGTAAATGTGATGAAGTACTGAAAACCTCCTTTGGCTGGTATGTTCAGTGGTCCACATACATCAGTATGCATGAGGGCCAAAAGATCATTAGCTCTTTCACCTTTTCCTGTGAATGGAGACTTTGTCATCTTTCCAATTAAACAAAATCTGCATGTCTCATATGATTCATAATCAAAAGAGTCCAAGAGTCCATCTTTATGGAGTTTGGAAATGCGTTTCTCATTTATGTGGCCTAATCGACAATGCCAAAGGTAAGTTGGATTTAACTCATTAGGTTTCATCCTTTTAGTATTAATGTTATAAATAGGCATTTCAAGATCAAGGACATATAGTCCATTGTTCATTTTTGCAGTATCATAGAATATATCATTCAAATAAATTGAGCAACAATTGTTCTTTATTATAAATGAAAAACCAAACTTGTCCAAACAAGAAACGGAAATAATATTCCTGCTAATTGCAGGTACATAATAACAGTTCTCTAACTGAATTATTAAACCACTAGGTAAAATCAATACATAAGTTCCTACGGCTAAAGCAACAACCTTTGCTCAATTGCCAACTTGTAGGTCAACTTCACCTTTTGCCAAATCTCTACTCCTTTTTAGCCCCTGCACATTGGTACAAATGTGAGAACCGCATCCAGTATCTAATACCCATGATGTAGAAGTAGATAAATTAATTTCAATAACAAAAATACCTGAAGTTGAAGTCGCTACTCCATTCTTCTTATCTTCCAGGTACTTTGGGTAGTTTCTCTTCCAGTGTCCGGTCTTACCGCAATGGAAGCAGGTGCCTTCCTTTGCTATGCCTCCACTAGGCTTCAAAGCAGCAACAATGGGTTTGGGTTTGACAACTTCCTTGCCTTTCCCTTTATCACCCTGCTTGGTGGGTCTTTTGTTCTGCCTCTTTCCATTTTCGATCATCAGAATGGACTTCCCTTTTGACTTCAGATTCTGCTCAGTAGTTCTTAACATGGCTAGCAGTTTAGGAAGAGATTTGTCCATATCATTCATATTGAAATTTAGGAAAAATTGACTTAATCTACCTGGCAACGATTGCGAGATCAAATCAGTCGCAAGTTCCTTTCCGAGGGGAAAACCCAACCTCTCAAGGTTTCCCACATACCCAATCATCTTGAGCACATGGGGACCTACAGGGGCTCCCTCAGCTAACTTGCCTTGAAAAAGGGCTTTTGAAACTTCAAACCTTTCATGCCTTGCTTGCTCTTGATAGAGCATCTTCAGGTGTTCGATTATATCGAACACTTCCATGTTCTCATGTTGCTTTTGCAACTCTGAGTTCATGGTAGCTAGCATGAGACAAGCAGTTTCATTGGCATAATCGACATGCTTCTTATAAGCATCTCTTTCTGCCTTAGGTGCAGAACTAGGAGGTTCCTCTTTAGGAACAGGTTTCTCCAAGACATACAACTTTCTATCATGTTTGAGGATAATCCTCAAATTTCGGTGCCAATCCAGAAAATTTGTCCCAGACAATTT
Source organism: Lathyrus oleraceus (assembly GCF_024323335.1). NCBI lineage: Eukaryota > Viridiplantae > Streptophyta > Magnoliopsida > Fabales > Fabaceae > Lathyrus > Lathyrus oleraceus. The sequence continues at coordinate 193,754,707 of NC_066583.1, forward strand.
TTCCTTGTCAAGGATTGATCGCAAAATGTTGTTAGAGGTGTTTGTTGTCATGGTAATCTACATGAAAATAATGAAAATATAAGTATCAATAATATATTTAATTAGGCCTTTAATTAAATATGCTCCCACTATTTTACTCAAAACAAATGACCCTCACCATTTGATTCGGAAAATCCCGTTGGAAGATTTTCTAGTGGATCGAGATCCACATTTCACTTTGTTTTAAGTTCGCGTAGGCGAATTACACAAAACTAGGTTATTTAGGTAGGAACTCCGTCCAATTGTATCTAATACAACTCTCGAATATTTTAGTTGGGTGAATAACTCCTTATTCCAATCCATCACATGGATCATTTTCAACTCTTGCTTCTAAACATATATAATCTTATTATAATTTGTTTAGTTAAGTTTGACCCATTGTTTTAGCAATTGGATATTACAATTATCCCATCGCACCTTAATAATATAGAACATGCACCTCGCGTAGGCGAAACCTACATTATTCGATACTAGTCTTGATGAGTGCTAAAACTTGGAAAGCATAAACTTAATATTTAATTTGAGGAAATTTGCAATTATTCTGATCTCACCGGCTTATTTATCATATAAATTGTCTCTCACATGTATCAACATACATTCACATGCATCAACATACATAATGAAATAGTTATGGCCCCTAGCACAATTGTTCTCCCAAGCCAATGAGAGAACCTAAGTTAACCTAATACCGATCTAAGTTTCTCCAAGAAAGATCTTCAAGGTTGTCCTCCTTTGATATTGAATTCTTCTCTTTCTTCATAACATTACATTACATAAAAGAAACTCGTTTTACATAAGAGGGAGTGAGATGAGAAAAGAAGTTACATTATGAGATTAAAATAGAGGCACGACACGCAGGTCGTATTTTAAAAACCCAAAACAAAATAAAGGAAAACTAAGGCCATAACTGATCACCACAAGACAATAATAATAAACACATTATTATTATTAATTTTAATTCTTTTAATTAATTAAAACCAAATTAAATTTCGGCGACCGATCACACTACGCAGAGTTAGCCGGGGGTCCGCTGCCCGAAATTTTTAATGAACAATTCATTTGAAATCGAGTCGTTTTTCGCATCAACACTTGATACTTTAAAGCACAACTCTTGCGCAGTCACAACCCTAATCGCATAACTCTTTGACAACACATCCCTTGTGCTGTCATTAACCCTAATGCACCAATTTCAGACCGTCAAACACACCTCGATTGTTGATTCAGTATGATTGATCAACACGTCATTACTTCACCATACTAATGTCGGATCAAGAAGCAAACGACCATTGATCGCTTAAAGAAGAACAACCATTAAGTGTTTGAATGAACGAAACAGAAACAATATATCATATATACCGTATTTTACATCAGGATTACTTATATCATATATATAATTTGATCGATCTCAATTGCATAACCTATGGACGATCGATGTATCGCTGCTTCACCATACTAATGTCGGATTCCGAAGCATAGTCAACATCAATCATCCAAATCATACACACATGATGCCAAATTTAATTACTCGTTTATTCTTTGATTCATTCTATCTTTTAATCGTATTAATACAGAAAATACAGAAAATAAACACCTATCAGATGCATGGTTTCGCAAGTGGCTCTGATACCACTTAAGGAGAAGAGCGATCCAAAACGCAGCGGAATTTAAAATTTCTCCTTTAGTGATCCTTACGAATGGGCATGACCAATGATAGAATCGTTACCTCTTGTGACGATTGTAACCTTTGATGCAGATCTACGGAGCGATCACAAACATTGAACGATGACAGCGCCTCTACTCAGTCCACACGAACGGATTCCTTCAATCTCAGTGCTAGCTGCTACGAATGAAGGCTTTGAGTGAGAGAGAGAGAGAGAAACAAAATTTCAACTGCATAAATGCTTCCACACAAGGGTTCTATTTATAGAACCACTTATGTGGGCTGCAGGCTAAAAAGCCCAATCAAGTGTATGTGGCCCATATTTTATAATATGCCAAAATCACTTAAGCGCGTGGTACCTTACCATATTTCGTATTCTACTTAAGTACACCGTACCTTACGATGTTCTACAATTCACTTAAGGGCACCATACATTACGGTATTCCTTAGTTACTTTATCTCTCATCAATCTGTCCTTTTGTGTGTGACCCTGTAGGTTTTCGCGGCATTGGCAATTATATTAAATCACGTATTTAACATAATAAACAGTGAGCGGTATCTAGCAACACATCACTGCTACCCAAGACACGAAAATGTCATGTGATATGACAAATCCTTTTGTGATAATACATATGTGTACAATTACCCTTTTGCCCTTATGTCTATATTGAACACAAGGCATAGACCGTGTCATCCTTGTCCAGTTCAATATTGGGCCCATAGACATTTATCCAGTTACGCAGGATGGGCAAATGCCATCTAGGTCACTCATGTCCCTTAGCATGCTTCGTGGAGTACCCATCAACTGTCTTTATGGTCATCCAGTTATGGACAATGTTTGATCAGCAATAAGGCACTCGACTCTACATCTAGGATCCATAGTGGTTTCAGGTCGAAGGGTGGTAAACACCATTTTCACCATGAGAATAACTTATGACACTTTGCATAACATTCTATATAGTATTCTCATAGCGGGTCAATCCAGTATAAAAATTACTCTTAATATTCATACCTATGTTTAAGACTTGATAACTCCTTATCCATGATCCATGAGATGTGATTATCAGTCTATATACATAATAGTCTTAATGCTTTAATGTTATCCCACTTCACAATAAAGCTCGACTACGGATACTTTAAGAATAGCGTCCTTATGTTTAATGTGATCTCATGATTAAGCCACACTTGATACATTAAACGGACTAGCTATTCTAGGGACTTTATTAAACAAACATAATAAAGAAAAAACCTTTTATTATTAATAAATAATTCGATACAAGTACCAAAAGTATTGGCCTCTAGGGCTTACACCAACATAAATATGATAATTGTATGTTTTTATTTTAATTGAGAGTTATTCGGGGATAAGGTGTTACGATATACATCCAACTAATCATTTTTCATCCGATATTATATATTTTGTTTTATTAAACGGAAAATACAAATTAAACTCTAACATCTAACTAGACGTTGAGCATATTTAATCATTAAAAAAAGTTAGAGTTTATTTAGCAACAAGATGTAAAATTTAAAAAGCTAGAAATGAGTTAGGCCCAATAGTATTATCATGATTAAAAAACGAGGGAATTTCTTATCCCACCCTATGGGATGGAAAAACACCCTCCAGAAAACCCAAAATTTCCCTCAGATTCCTAAGATGCATCTCAAGATGCACCTTGTCTTAAATAAAAATGTTAATTGATCCAACGATACATCTCCGTAATATTTTAAAACATACACCATCCATCCACTCTGAAAGGTATTTTACACGTTTATTGTTCCAGAGATGCATATCCATTTATTTTATAAAGATGTATCTATGTAACCTATCAGAACAGTGCATGTTATGTTTTGTTTATGTTTATTCATATGAAGATTTATAACCCTTGTGTACCATGTTATGTGAAGATATTTAAACCATAAAATTGATATGCAAAAGATGACATATATAAATCCAAATGGTCCAAAAATGACATATAGAAATAAATTCAAAATACATGATAAAGTAGCATGAAGTGAAAAGAAAATGCAATCCATAATAAATCTAAAGTACAATTACTATATACTACTGCACTACTGCGTATGACAGACTACAATATCCCCATATCCTCTGATATTGTCTCTGGTGCATCAATGCCTCGTGTGCCTCTGCCTTGATAGAATCTAGGACCTGCCTCACATCAAACCCATCAGGGAAGATACCTCTGTCAATGCTTGGTTGCGTAATCTCCATTATGCGATGGCATCTAAGCAAGACATCCTCAGCATAATCTAATTGTGCCTGCTCCTCCTATAGTTTCTCCTGATGAGATAGCCTCGGTGGATCTTCTGGATCAGCCTGCACCATATACAGATTTGACACCCTGAAGAACCACCTGATGTACCCATCAATGTAGCTCTAGTCGCTCTCAGCTATGATACTTTGTGCCTCCTTCGATACCAGATGACTCTCATAATCAACAAACATGGAATCCATACGTCTATCTATCAAAGAAGGAAAATCATATACATTAGGGTATCTGGGAATGGTCTAAGTGTAGCCAAATTGCCGCATCATGCACTCGGGATGATGATGAGCAGTGAGAAGTGATCCAGAAGCCAACCATCCTGAGTATAGCATTATATCGTCAAATGGCCGTGTCTCACGATGATCGACATATTTATAGAAGTGCATATCCTCGACAAATAAGCAGTTAAGATACATTATGAATGGCTTTATCGCATGGTTCCTTCTGAGTGAGGCAAATGCAGTAGCATGTGGCATATCCTCAGTGTAAGTCGGTACGCTCGCCCAGTCGGAGATGTGCGGGAAGTGTTGAAGGATCCAAGCCTGGAAATTTTTGAACACATGAATCATCAGTAATGGCGTTGTAAAGATGAAATAAAAATGACATAGAAACACTAAAAGACCAATAAATATTATTGTCAGTAGTGTGATGATGCTTGTGACCTGCTTCGTCTTCCACCTATAACCCTCTGATAACTTTGAGTGCAAGTAGACCTAAAAAGAGGCCCCCAATTCTACTCATGGATCTGCTCGAAATCCTTGAAGTTCCGTAGGTAGAAGAAATTTGTATAAGTTGCACTCTTGTCCATAAAATTGCAGTGCCAACCAAATATAGCATGTATGGTCTCATAGCATATGCTCTATGGATCTGAACCTGCTTGTCATCACCCCTAGCCTACTCTTCTCTCTAGAGCTCATATGTATATACCTTTTTTAGTAATTCAAACCTAGCATGAGCCCATATGGTTCTCTCTATATTCGTCAATGCAACCTTTGGGTAAACTCCCAAAAAATCTACCATTAACTCCAGTTCCTCATCTTTTTTAATCCTCCTATGATCTAAAAGTTTTCCTCTGATCGGAATATGCAGCAAACATGACACATCATCGAGTGTGATAGATATCTCACCAAGCGAGAGATGACATGATGATGTATCAGTGTGCCATCTCTCCACGAATTCATTAAGCATCACATGGTTGATCGTAATATAACTGGTCATGCACAAGTCCTTCATCCCAGATAGGGACAAATCTGCCTGAAACCAATCCTTATTCGGCTGAGGCAAGCCAGTAATCTTTCGCCCGTGCTTAATAAACTTTAGCAGATCACGTTCCTATAGAAAAATAAATCAATGTCATAAACTTGTAATATAATAATAAATGTAATTTAAAAGAATGAATCCAATTAATGTTACCTCTTTGTCCCAAATATGTCTAGCAGTATGGTCCCGATACATAGAAAGTAGTGACAACTCTACATGGCCTCCTGCAAATGCCTGAGGTGGCTCTGGATCATCATCCTCAACAACCTCACCATTTGGAGGGGGCACTGGCTCAGAAGCATCAGCAGTCAGAGGTGGAACTAGCTCAGAAGCATTATCTATCGTATGTGGCACTAGTGCCTCCGGTACCACCGGTGACTCAGGTACCTTTGGCGCCTGCAAGAGGATGGAGGGAGTGATGCTTTGATAGGTGAAACATGTCTCCTACAGGAAGAAGAAGATGTATAAGCATGAGGAAAAACATGATCCCCATAAGTAGATGTCTTTGCATGACTAGAGTGAATAGGAGCCTCTGAAACATGACTCTTCTCCCACCGCCCTGATGCATGTTGTCACGGCGGGAAAAATTACATACTCGTCACCATATTTTATTCATTCCTAAGGAATATTGGAAATAATGATAAAACCCTAAAGGAAAAGGATAATACGATCATCGCAACCGAATATGGGTTCAGGAGTCAATTAAGTGAGGGGAATATGTTAGGAACTCCTCACCTCTGTTGTACTCAACGGGAACCTTCTCTAGCCTAAGGTTTAGTGTGTTTGTCTAAGAGAATGTTTGCATGTATCACTTCTATTTCTTTCCTAAATTTTTTATTTATCTATTTATAAAGGAAGGGATTTGTACAATAAGAAATAATTAGTTAAAGTTAGTGGACTCGCTAAGGCTTTGCGAACTTATGCCTGCGTATTATCATCAAGTGATGAGGAAATCAGAGACATCATAGTTCGTAGTTTTGTTGGTTGATTAATTTTAGATTGTGAAAAAATGTTTCATTGCACGGGGGAGAGTTAATTTTTAAAGTGTTTTGAATTGAGTTAGGTGCACGAAGGTAAAAAAGAGTCAATTTGATTAGAGATGGTGAGTTTTAATTTGTGAAAAAAGTTTGTCTTTTGTTTTTTTGTTAATATGAAAATAAAACCTAATTAAAAGAAAAGGGGAAATATTTTTGTGTTTTTGATATTTATGGAAAAGATTTTTTTTTTGGTATTTTAAATATTAACTTAACAAACTAAAGAGGATTTTTTTGTTTGTTTGTATTTTTTCTATTTTTTATTAACTAAAATAAACTTAGTTATTTAAAACCTAATAAATAACCTAATTAAAATAAAACTAATAAAATAATAAGGAAAGGAAAATAAAAAGAAAAATAAAAGAAAGAATATAAATAGGTAAAATATGAGACAAAGGGGGTGTATAAAGTAGTTTTACCCATAAGTCAAGTAAAATCCTAATTCTAATGAAGTAAATGAATAAATAAAAACTAAAAAAACATGAATAAAAATAGAGATAGAGATTGGTTAATGGTGTGTTCTTTCTAAAACGTGAAGAAAAAATGGGTGAGAAATCTTTTGTATTGCCTTGACTATTCGACCATATTAAAAAAAAGAGGGTTTTCAATGGGATTTCTTTGAGAGATAGAAAAAAGTTTAACTTTTTTAGTTTGACTCAAGAAAGAAGTAAAAAAAATTCTAAATTTGAAACAAAGGGTGTTTTTTTATAAAAAATGTGACTCTGAAAAATAAATTAATAAAAAACATGAATATCAAGAGAAAATATCATAAATCGTACACAAAACAAATAGATAACGAACAATCGCACCAAAACTCAAACAAAAATAAATTTTAACCTACATCAAACACAGTAATCAGGAACATGGGATGATGTGACCATTATAAGTATTAGAAGTAATTCATATTTATTAATTATATTATTTTCTTAGCCCCTAAGTTTGTTATAGGGTATTTTAGTATTTTATCCTATTCTAGTAACCCTAGTTTTAGCTTATAAATAGGGTGACAATCATTGTAACTTTTATCATGTTTTGTAGCCGTCATTCTCTTAATAGAATATTCATCTTTCATTCTACCTTTGCACCAACAATTGGTATCTAGAGCTCCGGTTCAAGATTCATTGGGAAACACAGGAAACACGAGTGAACGTGAGGTCTTGTGTGTTTGATTTTGATTCTTAGATTCGTGTTGAATCTTGAACAAAATCTGATCAGAATTTTAATTCTGTGGGTTGGGAAACACTGTGTGAGAAATCTGAGTGTACTGTGCAAGGTAGAAAGATGAACGGAAACGGCAACATGAACACCAAACTTCCAGTATTTGACGGTAAAAACTGGAATCGTTGGATGATCCAAATGCGTGTACTGTTCGGTGCTCAAGATGTTCTAGATCTTGTCACTGATGGTTATGTTCCGGTAGCAGCAGATGCGACGGATGAACAGAAAAACGCGCAGAAGGAAGTAAGGAAAAAGGATCAGAAAGCATTGTTCTTCATTCATCAATGTGTTGATGTAAATGTGTTTGAGAAGATTGCAGATTCAACGACAGCAAAGGCTGCGTGGGACACACTGGTTAGATGTTATGGTGGTGACGCATCAGTGAAGAAGGTGAAGCTTCAGTCCTTGAGAAAGCAATATGAGAATCTCAACATGAAGAATAATGAGAAAGTTTCTGAATACATCTCCAGAGTGATTCTGATCACTAATGAGATGAAAGCGTGTGGAGAAACTCTTTCTACAGAAACAATCATGGAGAAGGTATTGAGATCCCTTACCTGTCAATTTGATTACATTGTGGTAGCAATAGAACATTCCAAAGATCTGAGCACCATGAGAATTGAAGAGCTGCAGAGCAGTCTAGAAGCGCAAGAGTTGCGTTTAACTGAGAGAACTTCTGAAAGGGAAGTAGAGCAGCAAGCTCTGAAAGCAACTTCTGATAGGAGGTATCAGAAGCAGTCAGAAGCCAGGAGAAGATCTGATGGTGGTCAGAAGTCAGAAAGCTCAACCTCTGATAGACAAAAGAATGCTCAGAAGGGAAAAGAGAAGTATGACAAGAAGAAAATCCAATGTTACTGCTGTAAGAAGTTTGGTCATTTTGCTAGAGACTGTTGGTCAAACAAGGAGAGAAAATCAGAAGAAGCAAATATAGCCAGAAGTTCTGATGACGAATCTGTGCTATTGATGGCCTCTGAATCTGATGATATGGATCTGATAGACTGGTGGTATATGGACACTGGCTGTTCAAATCATCTTACTGGAAACAAGAAATGGCTGGTTGACTTTGACTCTGAAAAGAGGACAAAGATCAGATGTGCTGATGACAAATATCTTAATGCAGAAGGTATGGGAAATGTCAGAGTGATTCTGAACAATGGGAAAACAGCATTGATTCAGAACGTGTGGTATGTACCTGGCATCAGAAGCAATCTGATGAGTGTGGGACAATTAATTGAGAAAGGTTTTTCAGTTACCATGAAGGACAATCTTCTGAAGCTGTATGACTGCAATCAGAAGTTGATTATGGAGTCAGAACAGGGAAGGAATAGAACATTCAAGGTGAATGTCAGAACTGCAGACTCAGAATGTCTTAGTGCAATAAGTGCTGAGAAGGAGAGTGAGCTGTGGCACAGAAGATTTGGTCATTTGAATTTCAGAAGCTTAAAACATCTGAATTCAAAGAAGTTGGTACATGGAATTCCTACAATTAAGAAGCCTGAAAAGTCATGCAAAGTTTGCATGGAAGGAAAACAACCACGATTGCCATTTGCGTCAGAAACTGCTCCAAGAGCAAAACATGCCTTGGGAGTTGTACATTCTGATGTGTGTGGTCCATTTCCAGTAGCATCGATTTGAGGGAATAAATACTTTGTGTTATTTGTTGATGAATTCACAAGAATGACATGGGTATCCCTTATTAAGTTTAAACACAAGGTGTTTGATGAATTCAAGAAGTTCAGAATGAAGGCTGAGAATCAGAGTGGTCAGAAGTTGAAGATTCTTAGAACTGACGGTGGAGGTGAGTATAACTCCAAAGAGTTCCAGAAGTTCTGTGAGGAGAATGGAATTGAGCATGAGGTTACTGCTCCTTATACCCCTCAACACAATGGTCTTGCTGAAAGAAGAAACCGCACTTTCCTTGATATGGTGAGAAGCATGCTAAAGGAGAAGAAGCTTCCTCAGAAGCTCTGGGGAGAAGCTGTTGCCACTGCAACGTATGTACTCAACCGATGTCCTACGAAGAAGTTGAAGGAAATAGTTCCAATACAGAAGTGGACTGGAGATAAGCAAAGTGTTAGTCATCTGAAGGTGTTTGGTTCTGTTTGCTATAAACATGTTCCAGAAGCCAGAAGACAGAAGCTGGATGATAGAAGCAAAGTGATGATTCTGATAGGGTACCACAGTACAGGTGCATACAAGCTCTATTGTCCAGAAACCAATAAAATTGAATTCAGCAGAGATGTGATTGTGAAGGAATCAGAAGTTTGGAATTGGGATAAGTCTCAATCTGATTCTGATGTTAGAACTTCTGAAGAAAGGTCAGAGTTAAGAATTTCTGAAGTTGGAGTAAACTCTGACATTGATTCTGATTCTGATAGTGATTCTGACTCTGGAGAAGACTCAGAAGATGAAGGTGACTCTGATGATCCAGACTCTGATGACCCAGACTCTGATGGTAATCCAGATTCTGGTGGCAATTCAGACTCTGGAAATATGCCAGCCCTTGAAGATGGTCAAAGCTCTGGAGGAAATCAACCATCTGAAGCTAGAAACTCTGAAGCTCAAGACTCTGAACAAGTTCAGAGACCACAAAGAATCAGAAACATCCCCAGAAGATATGCAGAATTTGACATGCTGCAAGACACTGAAGTAGACTCTGAAGGAGAAGTTATTCAGTGTGCCATGTTAGTAGACTCTGAACCCATAAGTACAGAAGAGGCTCTTAAGCAGAAGCTCTGGCTGAAGGCCATGAAAGAAGAACTTGATGTTATAGAGAGAAACAAGACTTGGAAGCTGACAGAACTTCCAAAAGACAAGAAAGCCATCAGCGTCAGATGGGTTTTCAAGCAGAAGTTAAAGCCAGATGGTTCAATTGGCAAACATAAAGCAAGGTTGGTAGCCAGAGGATTTCTACAGAAACCTGGGTTGGATTACTCTGAAGTGTTTGCACCTGTAGCAAGACATGAAACAATCAGAATGGTGATTGCAATAGCTGCTAACAGGAATTGGCCTCTGATGCATTTAGATGTAAAATCTGCATTTCTGAACGGTCCATTAGAAGAAGAAGTTTACGTGTCACAACCTCCTGGATTTGTGAAAAAGAATCAGGAAGGGATGGTGTACAGATTATACAAAGCTCTATATGGATTGAAACAAGCGCCCAGAGCTTGGAATCAGAAGATTGATTCATTTTTCAAGAAGCAAGGCTTTCAGAAATGTGAGATGGAGTACGGTGTCTATGTTCAGCATACTTCTAAAGGAAATATGACTCTGGTATGTTTATATGTTGATGATATACTGCTGACTGGAAGTTCTGAACAGGAGATAGCCAAGTTCAAGAAAGTTCTGATGAATGAATTCGAAATGACTGATCTAGGCAAAATGACATACTTTCTAGGGATGAAATTCAGATACTCTGAGAAAGGTATTATTTTGCATCAGCTCAAGTATGAATTAGAACTTCTGAAGAGATTTGATCTGAAGAATTGTAAGATTGCTGTCACACCTTCTGATACAAATCAGAAACTGGACTCTGACTCTAATGGAAAGGATGTGGACGCTACAACCTTCAAACAGTTGGTTGGTTCTCTGAGGTATTTGTGCAATACCAGACCTGATATTTGCTATTCAGTTGGGATGGTTAGTAGGTTCATGAGTAAACCTAAGTGGTCCCATTACCAAGCTGCTGTCAGGATTCTGAGGTATATCAAGGGAACTCTGAGGTATGGAGTATTATTTCCTTCTGGAAGAAAGGATGAGTCAGAACTTCTGAGTTATTCAGATTCTGATTGGTGTGGAGACAGAGTTGACAGAAGAAGTACGTCTGGGTACTTATTCAAATTTCTGGGAGGTCCCATTTCTTGGTGTTCCAAGAAGCAACCTGTTGTGGCATTGTCAACTTGTGAAGCTGAATACATTGCAGGTGCTGTTACTGCATGCCAAGCTGTGTGGATTCTGAATCTATTGCAGGATCTGAAGATTAAAGTAAACAAACCTCTGAAGCTGATGATTGACAACAAGTCTGCAATCAATCTTGCCAGAAACCCAGTGTTGCATGGGAGAAGCAAGCACATTGAGACCAAGTATCATTTTCTGAGACATCAAGTTCAGAGGGGAGTGTTAGAAGTTGTACACTGCAGCACTCAGAAACAGTTGGCAGATGTTCTGACGAAAGCTATCAAGACTGATCAATTCCTCAGATTAAGGGATGGAATTGGTGTTATAAGCTTTGATGGAATATGAATTAAGGGATGGTATTAGAAGTAATTCATATTTATTAATTATATTATTTTCTTAGCCCCTAAGTTTGTTAGAGGGTATTTTAGTATTTTATCCTATTCTAGTAACCCTAGTTTTAGCTTATAAATAGGGTGACAATCATTGTAACTTTTATCATGTTTTGTAGCCGTCATTCTCTTAATAGAATATTCATCTTTCATTCTACCTTTGCACCAACAATAAGCTGCCTCATCCCTTCTTTTCATTCCCTTTTATATGCCCTATTCCTTTTTCTCCTTTAGTGCGAAGTTCTTTTTTGCTTTGATTGATGATGAAATGGATGTAAAGTTTGGAGTTTTATGTTTAGTTGTTGTTGTTCTTCATACGTTGTTCTTCAGTATGAAGAGCAACAACTTTTGGGATCTAACTTTTGTTAATTGTGGATGAGAAAATTGTGTAAAAATGACGTTTATTTATAGTGTGAAAAACTAGGTTAAAAGACAAAAAAGGGAAGAAAAAAATCAAATAATATTAGATATCATCTGATTTGTCTCGATCAGCAAGTTGACAAACTTTGATCAATCAAAAGCAAGTTTGTCAAAATATGATCAATCAGAAGACGAGAATGACAAATTGGGAAAGATTCTATTTTTTTTTTGTAATTTTTTTATATTTTTAAAGAAATTAATAAAAATGCAACAATTAATCTATATGTAAAAATCAAATAAAATCAACCTATTAAAAAACCAAATTAAAATCAAACCAAATTAAAATCTTATTTTAAAAAATAAATACAGTGCATTTAAAACAATTTTTTTTATGTTTTGTGAATTTTTGACTATTTTTGGCATGATTTTGTAGATTAAGTCTTTCTGTCCAAGTTTGTAAAAAGGAAAGATTTGTAAGATTGAGACTGATTATGATTGATTGGAAATTTGATTAGGAATTATTGATTTGGGGTGTATTTGTAAAATAATTTATTCAATCTAATGTAATTTATAAATCACTCATGAATGAAGATTTTTTTTTCCATTTGATCTAAATTGGAATGATTTGGATATTTTTGTGATAAAAAATGCATAAAAATGAAAAGAGTAATACTAAATATATCAATATATTAAATATAAATAAAATAGATCTAATAGTAATAATAATATAATAAACTCTAATAAAGAAATAAAATAAAAACAATGACAATAATAAAACAAATAACACTAAAGAATGACAATAGATCCATAAAAAATAATAATTAATATTAATAATGATTAATAGTAATAAATATAATAATAAAAATAAAATAAGGAATAACAAGAACATAAATCTATTCTAATGGTATAAATCATAAAAAATAAAAATAATAATAATGACTAATAATAGTAAGATATTATAATAAAAATACTAATAGTGCTAAACTAATAATACTAATAATATAATTTTGATAAAATAATATAATCTAATAGAAATAAAATAAATCTAATAATAATAATATATAAATAATTTAAAAAATAATATGGTAATAATAACTATAATGATGGAAAAATAAATTAAAAAAAACTAGTAATGATAATAACAATTGTAACAGTAAAAATAAAGTTAAAAATAATACTGATGATAATAAAAATAATGCTACACTAATAAAAATATGATATTGATGATTGGTAAAAATAAAAATAACTAAATAAGAATAATATAAAAAAAATTAAAAGTAATGGAATTATAAAGAAAAATTAAAAGGAAAAAAGTACTAAAAGGGAAAAGGTGTGGTTCAAACCCGCAACTTTGCATTTGAAATCCTTACATCCTCGCATCATTACCAAATAGGTTATCTCATTCATTCAAGATAAAATTCAATTAAAACTCATATGATAACATAAGTCCTGGCAAAATTAGGGTATGATAGTTGTCCCTATTTAATTACCCTTCAACTCGAGAGTGTGAAAGATAAAGTCTTTACACGCTTGTGGTGGAGGATAATTAAATGTCGGAAGACCTCAATTTTCTCTCTATAAGGAAAAAATTTGTGTGAATGTACGGTTTCACTGAGGATATGCTGGCAGACATCCATCCACAGGCTAACGTGGTACCTTCGAGTCTTGATTTTACCTTGATATGACTTGGGGTACAATGGGTAAAAGGTTTTGGACAAGGCCAGAGATGATTGTAGTGTTTTGGACGGACCAAATATGGTTTGGTACGGATCCTGGGTGAGGCCAGATATAATCGAAGAATTCCTGACGGACCATGGTGTGTAATTGAAATGATTATGGATGAGGCCATAAATAATCGAACGGTTCCGGACAGACCAGATAAAATGTAAATGATTCTGGATGATGCCATATATAATGGAAGTGTTATGGACTTACCAGAGGATGGAGACATTTTTGGACGAACCATATAATGGAGAAATTTTCAGATGGACCAGATAATGGAGAAATTTCCGGACAGACCAGATATTGGAGAAATTTTTGGACGGACCAAATAATAAGGGAATTTGTAAACGAACTAGATAATAGGGAAATTTCTGGACAGACCAAAGATACATAGATGTTCTGGAGGAGGCCATGGATAAACGATGTTCTTACCAACATGAGATCAATATCTTAGTTGAAAAAGAGAGGCGACCAAATTGGGGTTGGAGTAAGAAAGACCAGTGCGGGGATTGGAATAAGTGGATTGTTACTAATGCGGGGATTAATGCATGGACAAATGATTTGTTAGGGATATGTAAGGTTGCTTACAATTGTGTTAGTATAAGTCTTTAGAACGATCCTTTGATGGGGAAGGTTCTTAGCATAATTCTACGTGGGAAAGTTTGCTACGGAGCATGCTGCAAATGAGACTTTGTGAGGAGGTCTACTGGGGAATTTAATAAGCTTACATTCTAAAATAAGCTGACTTAGGGGGTTGTAACTAGTTTAGCTGGGGAACGTATGTAATATAGACTCGCTGGGATGAATGGTAAGAAAGAGATAAGCCTAATCGGAGAGCTGTCACCGACTTACCTGGGGATTGATTTTGGATTTTTCTAGGTATCCTGGCCCTTATGTTATGTCATGCGTACATGTTTTTTATGTATGTTTTGAATTTGTACAGCGTAATGCTCCACACTCATGGATATGTTATACGTGTCATGATGCATGAATGAAACTTTGGTAGTGATCTTTGAATGATGGACTTTTGGGGATGTCGACTTCTCGATACTCCTACTCTTGTTGAAATTGAGGACGTGTAATGGATGTGAACCATCTTGTTGCCTTCTGTTTGGATTGTATCCTGGAAAGATGTGTTTATCCAATGTCTGTGTTGATGTCGAGGTGATCTTTGGAGTGACTTGATGTTTTGTGCTTTGGACGGAGTACTAGAAACTGTGGATTTCCTCTTGACATCTTTCTAATCAAGCCATTTTTATTGTTTTCAACTCTTTTTATTATTATGCCCCATATAATTTTAATGTCATGTTGTCGCAACCCGAAAAATACGGAGGTGCGAAAAAACAACCGGCGAGAAAGAAATGACAGAAGAGTCGCCACCGTGCGTTATTTATCCCAAAGGAGGGAAAGGAAACGCTCGAAGTAAACCTGGAGAAAGGAAAAGGAAAAGACAAGGTCTCGCAACCAAATCTTGGGTTCGGGAGTCGATTATGCGAAGGGAAGGTGTCGCATCGCGCGAAAAACCGGCGGGAAAAGAATGAACAACAGAGCCGCCACCGTGCGTTATTTATCCCAAAAGAGGGAAAGGAAACGCTCGAAGTAAACCTAGGAAAGATCATGGTCTCGCGACCAAAGAGGATGGGTTCGGGAGTCGGTTATGCGAAGGGAAGGTGTTAGGCACCCTACGCATCCGTAGTACTCTACGGGATCCACGCACAAAAGGAAGGAATATGGTTGCTAAACACTGCTCAAACTCACACACACTGGCTGAAAAGAGACAAAAGAAACTGACTGAAACTGACTCGGCAGGATGTCGCATCCTGGGCCTACTTAGTCTATCAGGCATAGACATCAGAGTCCAAGTAGTTCGGACTGGGGAAACGACACATGCTCGCTAGGATGTCGCATCCTATGCATACGTATCTTCTCGGACGAGAGAAGAATCAGAGCATTCGTAGCTCGGCTGACACACACACAAGCAAAACAAGACACACAGGCAAACGTGGAGCCCGACTGCCAATCACTGGACTTATGTCAGCATCCGAACCTAAAACACACGCAGAGAGGCAAACATGGAGCCCAAATGCCAATCACTGGACTTACATTGACATCCGAACCTAAACAACACAACAGATAGATAGGGAGTCGGGGACTCAGCCTATAACTGTCAAACAACACAAACAGACAGACAGCAAATGCTAAGGAGTACGAGGACTCGAGCTTAGCAAAGGTCAAACAACACACACACAAAAGAAAAAGGGCGAACAAACAAACTAAAAGGGAGACTAGAGCTCGAGCCTAATAGTTGCCAAACACACACAAAAAAGAAAAAAAGGCGCCCGGAGAGATCAGCTCAATCTCCTGCCTACATACTTCATCTGGTATGAAGATCAGGGCGATGTAGTTCCCCTACGCAGGGACAAGGATCTAGCCTAACCAGATAACAGAGGGAGACACAACTCTAGGGAGACTACGACTCGAGCCTAGATGTTGTCATGCAAAGTCAACCCTAAGTTAAGGTTTCTAGCTAAATGGCACACGGGCCAACCTATCCTAGACAAGGCTTGCACAGGAAGCAAGGGTCTCGATTGCAACAAAGGCAAGAGAAAGGGGAGGTCTCAATCACACAGGGGTGAGAGAAAAGAGTTAGTGTTAGTTGTTAGTCAAACTCGGTAAGACATCGCGTCTCGTGCCTACGTATCTCATCTGAACATGAGAATCAGAGTTGCCGTAGTTCGGCAGGCAGGGACAAAGGATCTCGATTGCAACTAGGGCAAGAGAAAGGGAAAGTCTCGATCGCAACGAGGGCGAGAGATAGGAAAAGGCTCGATCGCAACGAGGGCGAGAGAAAGGATCGCAACGAGGGCGAGAGAAAGGATCGCAACGAGGGCGAAAGCAAGCAAGGATTAGCTGTTAGTCGTCAGTCAAACTCGGCAAGACATCGCGTCTCGTGCCTACGTATCTCATCTGAACATGAGAATCAGAGTTGCCGTAGTTCGGCCGAACAGCTCTAAGTATGGCTCACATAGGAAGCAAGCCACACAGACTTGACTTGCACAGGAAGCAAGTCAAGCGCAACCTACCTTGCACAAGGGCAAGTCTAAGCTAAACCTAAAGAGGCAAAGCAAACAGGCAATCACACAAAGCACACTCTATATGCATACAAGAGGCTCAAGCAAAAGGTTAGGCACTAGGGCCAACTGTAATAGGGTAAGTGTTGCTCTTAACCTTGCCATTGAGAGGCTAAGGTGAAGCAGATGAATAGGAGATGAGGGGTGTGCCTCATTGCTTCTATCCCTAATCAGGGAGAGCATCAAATAATAGAAAGTGGGGGAGTTCAGAAGGATGGAACTCTCTCCCCATTATTGACTCGATAGATCTTGGGCTTTTATCTCAGTGCTTCAACCATGTAATGGGAGCAATGAGATGACTCACTGAATAATGGGGGATAGGCTACTTATCCCTACCTTCCACCAATTGCCTTATTTGAAGGACTTTTCCTGCTTGGGACAATTTTAAACACACACAGGCATTGCCTCTTAAGGAGGACTTCAGACAGTTTGCCCGGTCAAATAACAGACCGGGTCTCCAGACTACATGAAGAAGAAGTAATTATACCTCAAAGCAAATGCTAAAAAGCAAAACAAGCAAGTTCAAAGAACTTAAGCAACTAAAGTACCTGAAAAAGTCAAACTTATTAGCAAACAGTTCAACAGTCAAAATCAAAGGCAAATGGATAAACAAAAGTCAACCACAGAGGGATCAATTGTGCAAGGCACAAAGACTCAAGTACATGAGTCAACCTACAAAACAAGGGTTAGCACATTAAACAATCAAACTAAAACACATTTGAATGATCCTCAAGGCATTGGTGCTTAACCTGAAACAGATGAACTCAACATAAGCTTAGAAGACCACTAGGACTAGCCTAGGGTCAAAGATGAAAGAAAAAGTCAAGGCAGCAAGGAAAAGTCAACCCAAACCAAGTCTAAACATTCAAGAAGAATTCTCAATTGGATTCATAATTATATCATGCATCATGGTCATTTCATATGCAAAAGGATGCAAAGCATGGCAAGAGAAGCATACAAAAGTCAACAGCAAAGACTTCATTCAAAAGTCAACTCAAACAATCTCAAAAATTATGAAATAAATCACACTCAATCCTAACATCTAACATGGTAAGCATGTAAAGTTTCATGGCATTTGGATGAGAGGAAGGCAGTCAAGTAAAATCATGAAGTCAAATCAAATTTAAGTAAGCATGGTGAAAGTCAACAAGCATGGGTCAACTTCAAAAACTCATATCAATTTGAAAACAGAAGAGAAATGAATGAGACTAACACCAATGCAAAGCTTGAGATGTCTAGTTATCACATGTGAAATTTCATGATCATACAATAAGATTTGAGAATTTCACAAAAGATTTGGCAATGCATAGCACAAAAAGTCAACAAATGACCAAGCATGGAAGAAAATTCCCAATCAAATGGAAAACAGCAAGATAAATTCCAAGAAAATTCATACACAAACTAGACATATGATGGATGATTCATGCAAAATTTGGGGTCAATTGGATAAGAGGAAGCATGTGAACAAAAATTGGGAAAATACATGATCATGGTATAGCACCAAATGTAACACATAACTTCAGAAAATCATAACTCTCAATCCACAAATGATAAATGCACAAACTTTATACCAAAATGAAGGTCAATGTGTCTAGTTTCACCACAAAAAATTTCAGGCTCATTGGATACAACATGACAATTTCACAATTGGAATGGCAAAGGGTATCATTTATGCACACATGTTGGGAAAATAATTACCATTTAAAATCCAGCCGCTGAAAAATTAATTAAAATTCACAATAAAATAGAGGACACATTCATGAACATGAGGAAAAAATTTCATAATTTTTGGATGAAATTTGAATTAAAAATGAATTGTTTAAGTTGAGTGAATAATGGATGAAGTATGAACATGAAAGCATGGCAAATGGGGTCAACATGTGGTCAACCGATGGCAAAGCTGTAAATAGCGCGCCACTAATCGAAGTGCTGCGTTTTGGGCTTGCAAAACGAAATGTTTTGATTGGCTCTCAGCCAATAAAACAGTAACGTGGCCAATGATCTCAAATTTTATGAGTTTGGAAAAACCCTAGGGTTTATGCATGGTTTGGCAACTTCAAACAAGTTCAGTCAACATCCAAACAGAATCAAACACCAAACACACAATCAGCATAGCATTTGGCAATGTTCACTCATCAAGCAATCAACCGCATACCACATGGTCCCATGGATTTTCAAGACAAATGTTCAAGGAGTTTCAAAACTGCAGCAAGGTTTCAGCATCATCATTCAAACATCAATCATCAAAACCACACTCGACCAGCATGGCAAACAACAGGATATTCAGCAAGCAGTCAACAGCAACATTCATCATCATGAACTCATTCAAAAATAAGCATCAAGCAAGCAGCATGGTAATCTCATCAGCATTCAACACAAACAAACAGAACATGAACCAAGGTGGATTTCTGGACATGTTCATAGAGTTTCAAACAAGCAGCATGGCATATTCAAGCAGTCAGCATCATGAACAAAACTAGACCAAGCATATAACAGCATAGCATAATTATGGACAAAGTAACTGGTTTAAACAAAAGCAGCATTCATCATCCACATGGATTCTCTAAGCATGTTCATAAGGCTTCAAACAGCAGGGCATAATCAGTATGGCAGCTTATGTTCATCATCATCACAACAAAATTCGACCACCAAACAAAAGCAAAGCAAGTGGTAATGGTTCATGCAAATAACAGACAACAGCAGCCAACAGGAATCTTGGAAATGGCTAAGGTTTATGTGCTTGGCTGTAGCAGCAGCAGGGTTCAATTAGCATGGCAGCTCATGTTCATCATTAACATCAACCAAAAATTATGAACAACCAAAACATAAACAGAATCAACAATAATCATGACCTATGAAACACCATTAACATGTACATCAACTAACAACAAAACACACATAACAAAGGGAATTTTGGGCATGGTAGGTTCATGTAACAGCAAGGCAAACATTCATCATCAATCATCAAAACAACATCAAACAAGCAGCATGGTTTTGAAACTTGGTTCATCAACATCATGTCATCATCCTTATAACACAATAATTTGAGCAAGCAATCGCAACAGCAGGGTATATGAAATACTTCATGCAACATGAGTAACAACAATAGCCAATCCTCATAAGAACATGATTTCTGGAAAAAGCCAGGGTTTCAATAACAGCAGCATTCATCAATTTCAACTCCATGGTTCAACAATCATCCAACAAGTTTCGAGCAAAAACACACAAGGGCATGGCATAATGACCATCAAGCAACATCAATCATCAACCAAACAAGCATTAACCATGAGAAAATCTGGACAGAATTAGGGTTTCAAGATAACAGCATGATCATCATCTTCATGTAAGCATGAAAATCAAAATGCTCAGAAATGCAAACTAAACACACTAACAGCTTCATCAAACACCAGGCAACAAGAAAATAGCAATGGTTTTCATTGAATCCACCACAAATGAGCAAATCGAAGGAACATAACTTCAAGCATGAAAAAAAGAAAACCATGTTTCTCTCAGCATAACCAACCATTTCAAGCAAATGAACATTCATTAGAATCAGCATCATGTAATCTATCTAAAGCATATCATGGCATAAAGAAAGAAGAGATTGAGATTTTTACTTGGTTATGAAGAAATGGATGAAGCAGTGGTATTTTGAGGTTTTTATGCTCGAACAGATGGCCTTTGTGCTTTATGTTGATGGATGATGAATTTCTTTAAGCTCAAGAATGCTTGGAGTTGAGTGATTCACGATCTGCCATTGGAAGGGGTTGAAAAAAACAGAGCTCGAGGGTGTAGTTCTAGCAGGGATTTAAGGGCTCAAAATGCTTTACAATGTGATCCAAATGATGAAGGATGCAAGGATTCCTTGTGGTCTTTGAGGTTTTTTTTCGAATTGAGCAAGAATACCAAGTTGCAAGAGAGGAGAGAAAGTGTATTTTTCTGTGATGTAGGCTGTAAAACTAGGGTTCATTTGGCAGAAGAATCCCTTTATATAACCTGTTTAACATTACTTAATCATGTGGTAAGCTAACTTAGTGTAAATGCACTCATTTGCATCTTTACTAATTATGTACAAATGAAATGGAGGTGTGAAAGTTTGTGGTCGAATTGGGCCTGAGCATGCTGCAAATGGCTTACACAATTGCTGTTTGTTGGTCTGCTGCAGAATTGTTTGTACCTTGCTTTTACTTAATGACCAATTGTACAATTTGCCAACTTTGCCTTTTTGTCCAAAATTGTGGCATAATGATGATATGAACATGGTTTAAAGCTTGGAACAAATCACAAATGATATATGAAGCATTTCCCAATTGGCCAAATCAAGAAAAAGTCAAAGAATCAAAAAGTCAAAGTTTGGTCAAACTTTGAATTTAAATGAAAAAGGTCCAAAAATGCCATTTTGATTGGCAAGGTTTTAGGTCATGAAATTTATATTTTTGGAAAGAGGATGAAAAATGTGGTTTGTAGGAAAAAACCCCACCAAATTTGGCCTTATGGTTTGAGAGATATGGCTCTTTGAAGTTCAAAAATTGATGAAAATGAATTGATCATATCTTGACAACCACACATGGGATTTTGATGTTCTTGGACTTTTTGAAAATGGGAAGACAAGATCTTCAACTTTCATGTTGGGCAAAAATTCATTTGAAGCTTGTATCATGATGTAAGTTTAAGATCAAGAAGTTTCCATTTTTGGCAGTTGAAATTACAGGTCCACTTTCTATTTCTGGAAAATTTTCTGTTTGACTTGATTTTCTTCCATGATGAGGTTGAACATGATAGATGAGGCTTATACAAGCATGAATGAGCTCCTTCAAACCATTTCCATCCATCAAAACCATAGAATCAACCACAGTTGACCAACTTTGACTTTTCTAGGGTTTTGGACTGACTGTGCATTTCTGATGAATTCCAAACCCTAATTCCTTGAGACCTTGACTTCAAATGATGCCCCAAGACATATGAACTCTTGATTATTGACCATGGTGCCCAAATTCCACAAAAATGGCCACCATCCACTGCTTTGATTGACTGTTGACTTTCTAGGGTTTTGACCTGTTTGTGCATGAACTGATGACCTCTGAGCCTTCAACCCTTGACTTGAACACTTCAAAAAGACCCCCAAGGCATGTGAACTTGTTGGACAAACCCTAGGGCTCTGATTCCTTGAGAAACAACTTTGCTTGATTGGTTGACTGATCTCCTGATCAGTTTGACCTAATTCTTTGCTTGCTTGCTCTTGAGGCAACTGGGGACAATGCAAATGCTATGCAATGGATTATGATATGCTATGACCTAACATGAGATGGTATGTACAATGATAGGTGCAAATTTGAGGTGCTACAGCTGCCCCTATTCAATCAGCTGGGAACCCGAACGGATGATAGCAATGACTGTCAGACTTTCAGGGTAGACAGGGATTGAATACCAAAGAACCGTAGAAATTTGCACCGACTGGATATAATACAAGAATGCCTGTCAGGATCGGCAAAGAAACAGTTGGAGAGAAAAATCCGTCTGGAACGGAAAAGAAATCGGCCTGAATACCGAATTAGAAACGTCGACCTGGATACCAAAATAAATGGCAACACAGGGATAACCAATGCCTGAGCGTCGTAAGTACATCGACCTGATCGTCGGAAACTTCTTCGGTCTGAACACCGGAGAAAACATAAGTACATCGACCTGATCGTCGGAAACTTCTTCGGTCTGAATACCCGGAAAAACAAGTGCATCAACCTGATCGTCGGAAACTTCTTCGGTCTGAATACCCGGAAAAACAAGTGCATCAACCTGATCGTCGGAAACTTCTTCGGTCTGAATACCCGGAAAAACAAGTGCATCAACCTGATCGTCGGAAACTTCTTCGGTCTGAATACCCGGAAAAACAAGTGCATCAACCTGATCGTCGGAAACTTCTTCGGTCTGAATACCCGGAAAAACAAGTGCATCAACCTGATCGTCGGAAACTTCTTCGGTCTGAACACCGGAAAAACAAGTGCATCAACCTGATCGTCGGAAACTTCTTCGGTCTGAATACCCGGAAAAACAAGTGCATCAACCTGATCGTCGGAAACTTCTTCGGTCTGAATACCCGGAAAAACAAGTGCATCAACCTGATCGTCGGAAACTTCTTCGGTCTGAACACCGGGAAAACATATAAGTCATATTATCTATAGTCGTCAAAACGTAGATAATACACTCGCATGGAAGATTATCCATAACCAATTTGTAGGTGGAAAACCATAGAAAAGTAACCAGTCATTGATAGGATAAGCGCCAAGGGCTAACTCCACCAAGGGGATGAAAGTGGGATTTTACAACTACCAGCTAGTAGGTAGAAAACCACGACAATAGGACTTACAACTACCGGTTTGTAGGTAGAGGCCAACAAATTTGGCTGAGGATAAGATGAATGAGTGCCGGTTAGTGAGCGACTATTCATTTATGCCCCAGGGAAGCACAAGGGATAGCCAATAGGAAGCCAATTTAGGATCGATCCAAAAGGCAGACTGAAACAAGACTCATCCTAATGAGGAAAGAACTCAATAGGGAAAATCCATCCCGTGTAGGGAGGGAACGAAAACAACCGTCATCCACGAGGATGTATCTCAGTGGGGGAAATGGCAGGAAAGGATAGACACTTTCTGCTTAAGGGGTTGGCTCTACATGGAGAGGTCAGACACACCCACTTCTGCTAGGGAGAAGACCCAAGTTTGCAAGATGACGCCAACTTCGGGGAGTAACACTGCTGGGGATACTCACTCAACTGAGGAATCACTTGTTGGGAAAACAACAACTTCTCAACCATGCTGAGGAACCCAATTCTGAAACCGATCCGGCGACGCGATGCTAAACTCTTTCCAAAAACTCAATCTTGGCTAGTCACCACGGCCCAGAGCTAATGGATATGCTTGCAATGCTGATGCATGAGTTTTGTTTTACAAAATTCCCCATGATCATGGAAATGCTATGCACTAATGATGCAATATGCTATGCTTATCTAGACGATGAATGCATAAACACACGTCTCCTCCAGAGACATCACCGGGGAACTCCAAGAACGGTGCTGAGGATCTTATAACCATGTCAACTTCCGCCCTGCTGGGGAAAGACGAACCTCGCTTGGGAGTAACAAAGACGACTTGCTAGGGATGATCAGGCGACTTCACTGGGAAGAGCCAACCAATCCACAAGTAGGATAAACTCCGCTTGGGGAAATAACTGCTCCGCTGGGGAAGATAAAACAGGCAACTCTCTGGGGATAAGGCTCATACAAACCTCAGATAAAATAGGCCCTGCTTTGGGGAATAACCGCTACTCCGCTGGGGACAACCCACAATGCTCACAAGTAAAAACGACTCAGCTGAGGAAGTAGGTATCCGTCTGCCATGGACACCCGTCCAATCTACTGGTAGAATAAACTCTGCTGGAGAAATAAATGCTTCACTGGGGAAGGCTCAAACAAACCATAGCTAGGAGAATGATTTCGTCTGGGGAAAGCACTGCCGGGGAATGCTCACAGGTGATGACCTTACTGGGGAAAATATTCGCAGGTGACGTCCTGCAAATCGGAACAAAAGGTGCCCCAGGGAGTACATGGACAAGATACGCTCAAGTGTCCTCAATATTCAAAATGATTTTCAAATGTTTTAATCCTTCTGCACGTTATTGTTTAGCCTTCATGTTTTTTAGATGCAATGTTTATCAAAAATTCGGACGTTTTTGCAAACAAAACAGTAAAAGTAAAAACAAGAGAGCAATTTATCTGAATAACAACGTTTATTGATTGAAAGTGTGCCTGAAAAGGCAAATACATTGGGAAGCAATTCCTAGGAAGAGGTAATTGCGCACAAAAGGAAAATAAACTATCCTAATGGCAATGTGAATACGACATCCACTGTTTCCCAACTCTGTTATAACTCATAGATCATCAGTTTCCTCCCAACTCCTTGCTTTCTGAGAAGACTGACTGAACCGATCATATCCTTTGAGATGGCAGCTGACGAAGCGTGATGAAGTACAGATGACTCAGACTGTAGTCTTCGCTTTAATCCCTCTTTTGGCCGGATCGCCCTTTCGGGTTTTCAATCCACCGGGATACCCATTTTTGCCTAAGCCGCCCTTGCGGGTTTTCGACTTACCGGGTGTACAATTTTTTCATCTTTATCCCTAACTTTTGCCCGAACCTTTCTTTCTGTTTTTTTGGTTCGCCGGGATGCCCATTTTTGCCTGGACTCTTTTATTCTTTTTGTCCAGCGGGTCAATTTATGCGAAGTATTTTTTGACTACATCTGAGTTGACAGGGGAAGGAAAATCTTCACCATCCATAGTTGTAAGCATCAAGGCTCCACCGGAGAAGACCTTCTTCACAACATATGGACCTTCGTAATTAGGGGTCCACTTGCCCCTGTTATCTGTACCGGGAGGAAGGATCCTCTTCAGAACTAGATCGCCAGTCTGAAATGTCCGAGGACGCACTTTCTGATCAAAGGCTCGCTTCATCCTTCTCTGATATAACTGCCCATGGCAAACAGCAGCTAACCGTCTCTCTTCGATAAGGCTTAACTCATTAAGCCTTGTACGAATCCACTCGGCTTCGTCCAGCTTGACGTCTAATAATACCCTCAGAGAAGGGATCTCCACTTCAACAGGCAGGACTGCTTCCATACCATACACAAGGGAGTAGGGGGTTGCCCCGGTCGACGTACGTACCGAAGTACGGTATCCATGCAAAGCGAAAGGCAACATCTCATGCCAATCCTTGTACGTAACGACCATTTTCTGCACAATCTTCTTGATATTCTTGTTTGCTGCCTCTACAGCACCGTTCATCTTTGGTCTGTAAGGAGAAGAATTGTGATGTTCGATCTTGAAATCTCTGCAAAGCTCTTTCATCATTTTGTTGTTGAGATTTGAACCATTGTCAGTGATGATTCTCTCAGGAACTCCATAACGACAGATGATTTCCTTCTTGATGAACCGGGCAACCACTTGTTTGGTGACGCTGGTAAAAGAAGCTGCTTCCACCCACTTGGTGAAGTAATCGATCGCAACCAAGATGAAGCGATGTCCATTAGAAGCAGTAGGCTCAATCTTCCCAATCATGTCGATGCCCCACATGGCAAACGGCCAAGGCGAGTTCATGACATTCAACGGGCTTGGTGGTACATGCACCTTATCAGCATAGATTTGACACTTATGGCATTTCCGAGCGTATTTGAAGCAATCGGATTCCATAGTCATCCAATAATAACCGGCTCTCAACAATTTCTTCGACATTGCATGACCACCAGCGTGGGTACCAAACGAACCCTCGTGCACTTCTTGCATTAACATGTCTGCTTCGTGTCTATCCACGCATCTGAGCAAGACCATGTCAAAGTTTCTCTTGTACAGCACATCATCCTGATTCAAGTAAAAGCTTCCAGCTAGCCTTCTCAGGGTCTTCTTATCATTCTTCGACGCACCCTCAGGATACTCTTGAGTCTTGAGGAAGTTCTTGATGTCATAATACCACGGCTTATCATCAATAGCATTAACGGACTCGGCTGCAAACACATATGCAGGCCTCTCGAGTCGATTTACCGCAACATGTGGCACATGATTCCACCAATGAACCTTTATCATGGAAGATAAAGTAGCCAATGCATCAGCCATCTGATTCTCGTCCCGGGGGACATGATACAACTTCACCTTCTTGAAGAACGTCAGTATTCTTCTGGTGTAATCTCTATACGGAATCAAATGCGGCTGGTTTGTATTCCAATCTCCATTGACCTGATTGATCACTAGAGCAGAATCTCCAAAAATGTCAAGTGTTTTGATCCTCAGATCAATGGCTTCTTCTATCCCCATGATACAAGCCTCATACTCAGCTTCATTGTTGGTGACGTCGAATGTCAATCTGGCAGAGAAAGGTATATGAGCACCTTTGGGATTGATCAGTACTGCCCCAACACCATTACCGTTCATATTCACAGCCCCATCAAACATCAGTGTCCACTTGTCATCAGGATCCGGTCCTTCCTCAACAAGCGGCTCTTCACAGTCTTTCATCTTCAAATACATGATGTCTTCATCGGGGAACTCAAACATCATAGGCTGATAGTCGTCGATCGGTTGCTCGGCAAGATAGTCGGACAAAATACTACCTTTGATGGCCTTCTGTGACGTGTACTGAATGTCGTACTCTGTTAAAATCATCTGCCAACGGGCAACACGTCCGGTGAGAGCTGGCTTCTCAAAGATGTATTTTACTGGATCCATCCTAGAAATCAACAGAGTAGTATGGTTCAACATATACTGCCTTAGTCGGCGAGCAGCCCAGGCCAAAGCACAGCAAGTTTTCTCGAGCAGTGAATATCTTGTTTCACAGTCGGTAAACTTTTTGCTTAGGTAATATATGGCGTGCTCTTTTCGACCAGACTCGTCATGTTGCCCCAATACACACCCCATCGAAGTCTCGGTGACTGAAAGGTACATGATCAGTGGTCTCCCTGGAACTGGAGGTATCAGGATTGGAGGTTTCTGTAAGTACTCCTTGATTTTGTCAAAAGCGTTCTGACAATCATCATTCCATCTGATCGCCTGATTTTTTCTGAGTAGTTTGAAAATTGGTTCACATGTAGCAGTTAGATGAGATATGAACCTTGCAATGTAGTTCAACCTCCCTAAAAACCCACGGACTTGCTTTTCCGTCTTCGGTTCAGGCATCTCTTGAATGGCTTTGACTTTAGCTGGATCAACCTCAATCCCTTTTTCACTGACAATGAAGCCTAAGAGCTTCCCGGATCTCACTCCAAACGTACACTTGTTCGGATTCAGCCTCAGTTTGAACTTGACCAGTCTGTCAAACAACTTCTGCAAATTAACCAGGTGCTCCTCTTCCGTCTGCGACTTCGCAATCATATCATCCACGTACACTTCGATTTCGTTGTGCATCATGTCATGAAAGAGGGTCGTCATTGCCCTTTGATAGGTAGCACCGGCATTCTTCAGCCCAAATGGCATCACCTTGTAGCAGAACGTGCCCCAAGGTGTAATGAATGTCGTTTTTTCCATGTCCTCTGGCGCCATCTTGATCTGGTTGTAGCCTGAGAAACCGTCCATGAAAGAGAATACCGAGGACTGAGCCGTGTTATCAACCAATACATCAATGTGAGGTAATGGGAAATCATCTTTCGGACTCGCCCTATTCAGATCTCGGTAGTCGACACACATCCTAACTTTGCCATCCTTCTTCGGCACGGGAACAATGTTGGCAACCCACGGCGGGTAACTTGTAACAGCCAAGAATCCTGCATCCCACTGCTTCTGAACCTCTTCCTTGATCTTGACAGCCATATTAGGACTAGTTCTGCGAAGCTTCTGCTTGACTGACGGACACTCTTCTCGGAGAGGTAACCGATGCATCACAATGTCTGTATCCAACCCAGGCATATCTTGGTATGACCAGGCGAATATTTCCACATATTCCCTCAACATCTCGATTAGCCTCCTCTTGACAGAGTCTTCTAAAGCAGCCCCGATCTTGATCTCTCTTCTGGCGTCCTCGGTACCCAGATTGACGATTTCCAACTCTTCCTGATGAGGTTGGATGACCCTTTCCTCTTGCTTCAGTAATCTGACCAATTCTGCAGGGAGTTCACAGTCTTCCTCACTCTCCTCTTCAGCTTGGTAGATGGGATTGTTGAAATCATACTGAGCCATAACAGAGTCGTTCACAGTGGATGCCAAAAGATCATTTCTGCATGTTTAATGTTTTGTTTTTAGAAAAAGATTTCAATAAAGTCACAAAAAACAAAAAAAACATTGCCATTTTTTATTGTTTTGAAAAAGTGGAAAACAGAAAATGGAAAGACAAAGATCTCAAAATTTGATTGGAAAAACGTCCTTTATTTATAAACATTGTGAACATGATGTGGCCCTACAATGAACCACTACGTCTTGGGCAGAACGTAGGGTTTTCATGCAAAATGAAAAAACAAAAGAAAATTACTCTGTCAGTAGAGTAACTTGGACCACATCTTCTGCTGTCCAGTTGTTGATAACCTCGCCTGGTGCACAAGGGCGGACCCAGACATCCAAATCATGATCACTGTCTTCACCATCAGTAGCAAAGACGTCTCCATGGTTCATCAGCCCAGCGCTGGTGAAGGTGCTCGGACCTGCTTGTATGCTCTGCTCTGCTGCGAGAGGCTCGTACCCAATGCCGAATTTGTCTTCCTTGATAGGCAAGTCAACCATCTTGCCCCAGCCCTCTGCTCTGCCAGAGTCAACCACCTCTTTGGCTTGCTTGTATGACGATATCGAAGCACCAGGCTTCCTCTGCTCAGCACAAGCTACCCCCTCTAAGGCCACGGTCTCAAATGCCTGGCACAGGGTTTCGTGGATCTCACCATCTACCTCAACATACTTGAATGAGGAGAGATGACTCACCAGAATCTCCTCTTCACCGCAGACGGTCACAATCTGACCGTTCCAGACATACTTGAGCTTCTGATGGAGAGTCGACGAGACCGCTCCAGCCGCGTGTATCCAAGGACGCCCCAACAAACAGCTATAAGCAGGCTGAATGTCCATCACATAAAATATGATGTCAAAGGTCTCAGGACCTATCTTCACTGGCAAAGTGACTTCACCAAACACAGACCGTTTGGATCCGTCAAAAGCACGCACGATCAGGTCACTGAGAGTGAGCACGACTCCCTCGACATCAATCTTCTTCAGTATTTGCTTCGGAAGGACATTCAGGGACGACCCGGTGTCCACTAGCACGTGAGACAGAACAGCACCTTTGCACTCCATAGTGATGTGCAAGGCTTTGTTGTGACTACGGCCCTCAGGCGTCAAGTCTAGGTCAGTGAAACCTACACCATGCCTGGTACTCACATTTGCTAGTACACCTTCCAGCTGGTTGACCGATATCTCTTGCGGGACATATGCCATATTCAACATTTTCAGCAAGGCGTCCCGATGTGCCTCAGAACACATCAGCAAAGAGAGTATCGAGATCTTCGACGGAGTCTGGTTGAGTTGATCAACAATCTTGTAATCACTCTTCTTAATGATCTTCATAAACTCCTCGACATCTTTCTGGAAAGAACCCTCAGCCTCCTTCTGAGCCGGTTCTTCGTCAACCATTGTTTGTTTGCCTTTAGCCCTTGCAGATGACTCAGCCGCAGCATCCCTCAAAGGCTGAGGAGCAAACAGTCGTCCACTCCTTGTGAAGCCTCCCTGTCCTCCAACATTGTCCACTACAGGACTTGCAACAGCAGGGATCCTCACAGGAGCACTGATCGTAACCGGTGCTTGCACAGCTGGTCTTGTCTGGTTACCAGCCCTTCTATCTCGGCGATAGGCGTTGTCATATCTCCATGGCACAGCTCTACTATTTTCAACTTGTCCTCTGCCGGACGCCACAATAGTAACTGGTGCTCTGATGGTTACCGGGGTAGAAATGGTAACCGGAGTATTGCTGGTGGTGGGTGTACTGACAGCCCCACGCCCTCTTCCTTCAGCCGGTTTATAAAAAATGGTGACAGTAGACACTGCCCCATTATCTCTGGTAGCACGGCTGAACTGCAAACAGCCCTCATCCATCAGACCCTGAATTCTAGCCCTCAGCTGGTCACAACCGTTGGTAGATTCTGAACAACCCACACAATCTTCTGAACAACCTGGGTCAACACCCCCCTTCAACAATCGGCCCTTGACGACCAACAAAGACGTCTGAACATCTTCAACGTCTACGATTAGGTCTTCAGCTTCCCCATCTTCAATGTTATTAACCCTATGCCCTCCATGCTGTGGCATAGGATTGTTTACCACATTCGGAACCGGAGAGAAGTTGATTGCCTTGGAATCAATCAAGTCCTGAACCTTATGCTGCAAAACCCGGCACCTCTCAGTGTGGTGCCCTGGTGCCCCAGAATGAAAATCACAACGGGCATTTGCATCATAACCCGGAGGCAGCACTGCTGGAGTAGCCATTGTACGCAATTCAACAAACCCTAACCGGAGTAGTTCGGGTAACAATTCGGCGTACGTCATTGGCAGCGGATCAAAATGTCGATTAGCCATTCTTTGTCTTGGCTGATACGGACGTTGCTGTTGTTGTTGTTGTTGTTGTTGTTGTGGTTGTTGTTGAACTCTCTGTTGTTGTTGTGGACGCGGTTGAGGTGCAGGAATGGTCACTGCGGCGATTGGACGATACTGGTCCCTGTTGTTGTTAGCTCTGTACGCACCCCCTCTGTGCTGTACAGCATTGGTCTCTCCTTCTCTACGGCGAGGTGCCCCAGAGAAGGGTTTCTTTGAAGAAGATGAGGAACCAGCATCATGGATCCTCCCAGCCTTGATCAGGCTCTCAGTTCTTTCGCCGCAGATAACGACGTCAGAAAAACTTCCGAATGGGCAGCTTCCCATCCGGTCCATATAAACACCCTGAAGAGTGCTAATGAACATGTCAGTCAACTCCCTTTCCAGCATAGGGGGTTGAACTCTCGCAGCTAGTTCGCGCCATCTCTGGGCGTACTCTTTGAAGCTCTCATTGTTCTTCTGACATAAGCTTTGTAACTGAGTTCTGGTTGGAGCCATGTCCATGTTGTGCTTGTACTGCCTGAGGAAGGCCTCACCCAGGTCTCTCCAGCACCGAATTGAATCCCGCTTCAATTCCATGTACCAATCCAAGGATGCCCCAGATAGACTATCCTGGAAGAAATACATCCACATCTTCTCATCATCAGTGTATGCGGATATTTTTCTGTAATATGCCTGCACATGGGTGCGAGGGCAGGAGGTACCGTTGTATTTGTCAAATGACGGTGCCTTGAATTTGTGCGGGATTCTCAGTCCTTCAACTAACCCCATATTTGTAACATCAAAACCGAGGGAGTTTTGACATTCCATTGCCCTGATCTTCTCAGCAAGGGCTTCAACTTTGCGATCTCTCGCATCATTTCTACCCAACATGTTGTCATCTTCACTGAGCATAGTAAACAAATCCTCTTTTCTGTCAACAATTGGAATTCTGTTACGGACCGGAGCATGGATGACTCTGGGACTAACAGCATCTGGAGCAATCGGTTGACCATTGACTCGGATACCCCTCAACTCTTCACCTACAGCATAGTCGTTGATGGGAATAGCAGCAGCAGGGACTTCCGGAACTGGATTTCCTTCTTGCAGAGGCTGGTTGGGCGGTGGCAATGTAGCTTCTTGCCTCTGGACCATTGCCCGGAGCTCTTCCTGGCCTTGCGCGACCCCTTGCATCATATGAATGAACTGGGCCATGCTAGCCCTCATCTCTGCCAACTCGGCTTGTACTTGATCCATGTTGCGTTGATGGTTGAGCCTTGTTGAGTAGCGGTGTTGTCTTTGATCAGCTATCCTGCCTGAACACAGGAACCCACAGTAAGAAGACGGCACAAGAACACCTGTTATGCAAATGATATGATTATGATGTCTAATGATATGCATGATGCACATGAGATGCTCATTTCTCAGGCATTCAAAGAGCCTGACCCATTCTGGAAGGATGGCAACCTACAAGAACAGACCAAACAGATACAGGGAAAAAGAGAGCAACAGGGAAAATCAGACATCCTTATATATGAATAAGGGTAAAATAGTCAGACAACTGAATATTCGAAAAACAGAGTACAAAGAAAAGAGAATCCCATCCAACAAGCCTGGTGGTGATTCTCAACAATAAAGATCCAAAGAGATGGATTACACACAAATGAATCCCATCCAACAAGCCTGGAGGTGATTCTCAAAAAGAAACAGAAATACAGTCTACGGAAGACGGTCTTCTGGAATGAGGGTCTTCAGGTAATGACACTGGTCTATCAACAGTGAACATTCTGAGCAATCCGGTAAAGGAGTGATCTTCTCTTTCAACTGTCTTCTCAGCTCCAAGACTTCTCCTCCAAGATACTCCTCTGACTTCTGTCTCAACTCCATCTCTTTCTTCAACTGACTGTCTTTGTCTTTGAGTTGCTTCTCCAAATCTCTGATCTTCTTTTGGTAGTTGACTTCTGCTCTCTGCAGTCTCAGACACTCCCTGTGCTCTGTATCCAACATGGACTCTATCTCATCATATGATCTCTTTTTACCCCTTGCTCTACTAGCATCCTCTCCTTGCACTTCCCTGAGTTGATGGGCCAAGTGCAGATTATCAGCTTTAGCCTTGTACAGCTCCATCTGAGTGTCTTGCTCCTTCTCCCTCAGACGACGACTCTCCATTAGGGCTTGCTTATAGTGCTCAGCAGGCACACTATCAGCAAGTACCAAGGGTGGTTGCTCTTGCAACGGCTCCGTCCTATCGTAGGGAAGCAGCAAAGTTTCCACTCTCTTCTTTACCCAATCAGTATAATCGGGCATGGCAATGGCAAACTTCTTCCCTAAGACGGATCCATCCTTCACTCCAACATCTCTCCAGGCTTTCCCTATCTGCTCCAACTTAGCAGGGT
Organism: Lathyrus oleraceus; assembly: GCF_024323335.1. Lineage (NCBI taxonomy): Eukaryota > Viridiplantae > Streptophyta > Magnoliopsida > Fabales > Fabaceae > Lathyrus > Lathyrus oleraceus. Next base: position 193,788,180 of record NC_066583.1, read on the forward strand.
CATCCTTCTTCTCAAAACAAAAACTCTCAGCTATCTCTGCTTTGAGCGGTCTTCTACCCATGACAAACCCTAGCTGGCGAAGGGAGAGAACTGGGTTGTAGTTGATGCAACCCTTGGTCCCTATGAGTGGCACACCCCGGAATTCACCACAACTTATGATGACATCCTTCACATCCATCCGGTATGACTGCCACCTGATGTCGTAGGAGGTGAGTGACATGACCCTCTGAGTCCACTTCAGAGTGCTCTGGGTATCTATAAATGGTCCGCTGGCTGGCAAAAGGGACATGAACCATTTGAACAGAAGAGGTAGGCAACATCTGATGGCTCCACCCTTACCATGCCTACTGTGGATGGCATAGTAAGTGTCTGCTAAGAGAGTGGGGACTGGATTCCCTCTGATGAAGATACTGATGGCAGTATGATCAATGAAATTCGGCATACTAGGAAACAAGATGATCCCATAGATCATGGCAGCTAGCTGTGTGTGAAACACTTCCCAATTACCCTTATCTGCTTCAGCTCTGGCTACTCTCAACAGAAACTTCAATGGCAGACCTACAACCTCCCCACAGGGCTTCCAATTCTTACCAACCTCCTCAATACTCAACTGGAGAGCTCTGGCAATCAATCTGAAGTCGACCTCCTTTGGGACGTCCAAGAAGGGAGTCTGATGCTGTACTGGGATACTCAACAGGATAGAATACTCTTCGAGAGTAGGTGCAAGCTGGTAATCCTGGAATGTGAAGCATCTGAGCTCTGGATCATAGAACTGAAGTAGTGTCTGCAGCGGTACTGGATCCACTATCGTCTTCAACACTGTCAAGATGTCTCCATACCGCCCAACGAAACTCTTCAATCGATCGTCTGTCACGAGGCTACCCAACTCTACTAGTGGAGTCAATGACTTAGGGGGTTGTAACTAGTTTAGCTGGGGAACGTATGTAATATAGACTCGCTGGGATGAATGGTAAGAAAGAGATAAGCCTAATCGGAGAGCTGTCACCGACTTACCTGGGGATTGATTTTGGATTTTTCTAGGTATCCTGGCCCTTATGTTATGTCATGCGTACATGTTTTTTATGTATGTTTTGAATTTGTACAGCGTAATGCTCCACACTCATGGATATGTTATACGTGTCATGATGCATGAATGAAACTTTGGTAGTGATCTTTGAATGATGGACTTTTGGGGATGTCGACTTCTCGATACTCCTACTCTTGTTGAAATTGAGGACGTGTAATGGATGTGAACCATCTTGTTGCCTTCTGTTTGGATTGTATCCTGGAAAGATGTGTTTATCCAATGTCTGTGTTGATGTCGAGGTGATCTTTGGAGTGACTTGATGTTTTGTGCTTTGGACGGAGTAATAGAAACTGTGGATTTCCTCTTGACATCTTTCTAATCAAGCCATTTTTATTGTTTTCAACTCTTTTTATTATTATGCCCCATATAATTTTAATGTCATGTTGTCGCAACCCGAAAAATACGGAGGTGCGAAAAAACAACCGGCGAGAAAGAAATGACAGAAGAGTCGCCACCGTGCGTTATTTATCCCAAAGGAGGGAAAGGAAACGCTCGAAGTAAACCTGGAGAAAGGAAAAGGAAAAGACAAGGTCTCGCAACCAAATCTTGGGTTCGGGAGTCGATTATGCGAAGGGAAGGTGTCGCATCGCGCGAAAAACCGGCGGGAAAAGAATGAACAACAGAGCCGCCACCGTGCGTTATTTATCCCAAAAGAGGGAAAGGAAACGCTCGAAGTAAACCTAGGAAAGATCATGGTCTCGCGACCAAAGAGGATGGGTTCGGGAGTCGGTTATGCGAAGGGAAGGTGTTAGGCACCCTACGCATCCGTAGTACTCTACGGGATCCACGCACAAAAGGAAGGAATATGGTTGCTAAACACTGCTCAAACTCACACACACTGGCTGAAAAGAGACAAAAAGAACTGACTGAAACTGACTCGGCAGGATGTCGCATCCTGGGCCTACTTAGTCTATCAGGCATAGACATCAGAGTCCAAGTAGTTCGGACTGGGGAAACGACACATGCTCGCTAGGATGTCGCATCCTATGCATACGTATCTTCTCGGACGAGAGAAGAATCAGAGCATTCGTAGCTCGGCTGACACACACACAAGCAAAACAAGACACACAGGCAAACGTGGAGCCCGACTGCCAATCACTGGACTTATGTCAGCATCCGAACCTAAAACACACGCAGAGAGGCAAACATGGAGCCCAAATGCCAATCACTGGACTTACATTGACATCCGAACCTAAACAACACAACAGATAGATAGGGAGTCGGGGACTCAGCCTATAACTGTCAAACAACACAAACAGACAGACAGCAAATGCTAAGGAGTACGAGGACTCGAGCTTAGCAAAGGTCAAACAACACACACACAAAAGAAAAAGGGCGAACAAACAAACTAAAAGGGAGACTAGAGCTCGAGCCTAATAGTTGCCAAACACACACAAAAAGAAAAAAAAGGCGCCCGGAGAGATCAGCTCAATCTCCTGCCTACATACTTCATCTGGTATGAAGATCAGGGCGATGTAGTTCCCCTACGCAGGGACAAGGATCTAGCCTAACCAGATAACAGAGGGAGACACAACTCTAGGGAGACTACGACTCGAGCCTAGATGTTGTCATGCAAAGTCAACCCTAAGTTAAGGTTTCTAGCTAAATGGCACACGGGCCAACCTATCCTAGACAAGGCTTGCACAGGAAGCAAGGGTCTCGATTGCAACAAAGGCAAGAGAAAGGGGAGGTCTCAATCACACAGGGGTGAGAGAAAAGAGTTAGTGTTAGTTGTTAGTCAAACTCGGTAAGACATCGCGTCTCGTGCCTACGTATCTCATCTGAACATGAGAATCAGAGTTGCCGTAGTTCGGCAGGCAGGGACAAAGGATCTCGATTGCAACTAGGGCAAGAGAAAGGGAAAGTCTCGATCGCAACGAGGGCGAGAGATAGGAAAAGGCTCGATCGCAACGAGGGCGAGAGAAAGGATCGCAACGAGGGCGAGAGAAAGGATCGCAACGAGGGCGAAAGCAAGCAAGGATTAGCTGTTAGTCGTCAGTCAAACTCGGCAAGACATCGCGTCTCGTGCCTACGTATCTCATCTGAACATGAGAATCAGAGTTGCCGTAGTTCGGCCGAACAGCTCTAAGTATGGCTCACATAGGAAGCAAGCCACACAGACTTGACTTGCACAGGAAGCAAGTCAAGCGCAACCTACCTTGCACAAGGGCAAGTCTAAGCTAAACCTAAAGAGGCAAAGCAAACAGGCAATCACACAAAGCACACTCTATATGCATACAAGAGGCTCAAGCAAAAGGTTAGGCACTAGGGCCAACTGTAATAGGGTAAGTGTTGCTCTTAACCTTGCCATTGAGAGGCTAAGGTGAAGCAGATGAATAGGAGATGAGGGGTGTGCCTCATTGCTTCTATCCCTAATCAGGGAGAGCATCAAATAATAGAAAGTGGGGGAGTTCAGAAGGATGGAACTCTCTCCCCATTATTGACTCGATAGATCTTGGGCTTTTATCTCAGTGCTTCAACCATGTAATGGGAGCAATGAGATGACTCACTGAATAATGGGGGATAGGCTACTTATCCCTACCTTCCACCAATTGCCTTATTTGAAGGACTTTTCCTGCTTGGGACAATTTTAAACACACACAGGCATTGCCTCTTAAGGAGGACTTCAGACAGTTTGCCCGGTCAAATAACAGACCGGGTCTCCAGACTACATGAAGAAGAAGTAATTATACCTCAAAGCAAATGCTAAAAAGCAAAACAAGCAAGTTCAAAGAACTTAAGCAACTAAAGTACCTGAAAAAGTCAAACTTATTAGCAAACAGTTCAACAGTCAAAATCAAAGGCAAATGGATAAACAAAAGTCAACCACAGAGGGATCAATTGTGCAAGGCACAAAGACTCAAGTACATGAGTCAACCTACAAAACAAGGGTTAGCACATTAAACAATCAAACTAAAACACATTTGAATGATCCTCAAGGCATTGGTGCTTAACCTGAAACAGATGAACTCAACATAAGCTTAGAAGACCACTAGGACTAGCCTAGGGTCAAAGATGAAAGAAAAAGTCAAGGCAGCAAGGAAAAGTCAACCCAAACCAAGTCTAAACATTCAAGAAGAATTCTCAATTGGATTCATAATTATATCATGCATCATGGTCATTTCATATGCAAAAGGATGCAAAGCATGGCAAGAGAAGCATACAAAAGTCAACAGCAAAGACTTCATTCAAAAGTCAACTCAAACAATCTCAAAAATTATGAAATAAATCACACTCAATCCTAACATCTAACATGGTAAGCATGTAAAGTTTCATGGCATTTGGATGAGAGGAAGGCAGTCAAGTAAAATCATGAAGTCAAATCAAATTTAAGTAAGCATGGTGAAAGTCAACAAGCATGGGTCAACTTCAAAAACTCATATCAATTTGAAAACAGAAGAGAAATGAATGAGACTAACACCAATGCAAAGCTTGAGATGTCTAGTTATCACATGTGAAATTTCATGATCATACAATAAGATTTGAGAATTTCACAAAAGATTTGGCAATGCATAGCACAAAAAGTCAACAAATGACCAAGCATGGAAGAAAATTCCCAATCAAATGGAAAACAGCAAGATAAATTCCAAGAAAATTCATACACAAACTAGACATATGATGGATGATTCATGCAAAATTTGGGGTCAATTGGATAAGAGGAAGCATGTGAACAAAAATTGGGAAAATACATGATCATGGTATAGCACCAAATGTAACACATAACTTCAGAAAATCATAACTCTCAATCCACAAATGATAAATGCACAAACTTTATACCAAAATGAAGGTCAATGTGTCTAGTTTCACCACAAAAAATTTCAGGCTCATTGGATACAACATGACAATTTCACAATTGGAATGGCAAAGGGTATCATTTATGCACACATGTTGGGAAAATAATTACCATTTAAAATCCAGCCGCTGAAAAATTAATTAAAATTCACAATAAAATAGATGACACATTCATGAACATGAGGAAAAAATTTCATAATTTTTGGATGAAATTTGAATTAAAAATGAATTGTTTAAGTTGAGTGAATAATGGATGAAGTATGAACATGAAAGCATGGCAAATGGGGTCAACATGTGGTCAACCGATGGCAAAGCTGTAAATAGCGCGCCACTAATCGAAGTGCTGCGTTTTGGGCTTGCAAAACGAAATGTTTTGATTGGCTCTCAGCCAATAAAACAGTAACGTGGCCAATGATCTCAAATTTTATGAGTTTGGAAAAACCCTAGGGTTTATGCATGGTTTGGCAACTTCAAACAAGTTCAGTCAACATCCAAACAGAATCAAACACCAAACACACAATCAGCATAGCATTTGGCAATGTTCACTCATCAAGCAATCAACCGCATACCACATGGTCCCATGGATTTTCAAGACAAATGTTCAAGGAGTTTCAAAACTGCAGCAAGGTTTCAGCATCATCATTCAAACATCAATCATCAAAACCACACTCGACCAGCATGGCAAACAACAGGATATTCAGCAAGCAGTCAACAGCAACATTCATCATCATGAACTCATTCAAAAATAAGCATCAAGCAAGCAGCATGGTAATCTCATCAGCATTCAACACAAACAAACAGAACATGAACCAAGGTGGATTTCTGGACATGTTCATAGAGTTTCAAACAAGCAGCATGGCATATTCAAGCAGTCAGCATCATGAACAAAACTAGACCAAGCATATAACAACATAGCATAATTATGGACAAAGTAACTGGTTTAAACAAAAGCAGCATTCATCATCCACATGGATTCTCTAAGCATGTTCATAAGGCTTCAAACAGCAGGGCATAATCAGTATGGCAGCTTATGTTCATCATCATCACAACAAAATTCGACCACCAAACAAAAGCAAAGCAAGTGGTAATGGTTCATGCAAATAACAGACAACAGCAGCCAACAGGAATCTTGGAAATGGCTAAGGTTTATGTGCTTGGCTGTAGCAGCAGCAGGGTTCAATTAGCATGGCAGCTCATGTTCATCATTAACATCAACCAAAAATTATGAACAACCAAAACATAAACAGAATCAACAATAATCATGACCTATGAAACACCATTAACATGTACATCAACTAACAACAAAACACACATAACAAAGGGAATTTTGGGCATGGTAGGTTCATGTAACAGCAAGGCAAACATTCATCATCAATCATCAAAACAACATCAAACAAGCAACATGGTTTTGAAACTTGGTTCATCAACATCATGTCATCATCCTTATAACACAATAATTTGAGCAAGCAATCGCAACAGCAGGGTATATGAAATACTTCATGCAACATGAGTAACAACAATAGCCAATCCTCATAAGAACATGATTTCTGGAAAAAGCCAGGGTTTCAATAACAGCAGCATTCATCAATTTCAACTCCATGGTTCAACAATCATCCAACAAGTTTCGAGCAAAAACACACAAGGGCATGGCATAATGACCATCAAGCAACATCAATCATCAACCAAACAAGCATTAACCATGAGAAAATCTGGACAGAATTAGGGTTTCAAGATAACAGCATGATCATCATCTTCATGTAAGCATGAAAATCAAAATGCTCAGAAATGCAAACTAAACACACTAACAGCTTCATCAAACACCAGGCAACAAGAAAATATCAATGGTTTTCATTGAATCCACCACAAATGAGCAAATCGAAGGAACATAACTTCAAGCATGAAAAAAAGAAAACCATGTTTCTCTCAGCATAACCAACCATTTCAAGCAAATGAACATTCATTAGAATCAGCATCATGTAATCTATCTAAAGCATATCATGGCATAAAGAAAGAAGAGATTGAGATTTTTACTTGGTTATGAAGAAATGGATGAAGCAGTGGTATTTTGAGGTTTTTATGCTCGAACAGATGGCCTTTGTGCTTTATGTTGATGGATGATGAATTTCTTTAAGCTCAAGAATGCTTGGAGTTGAGTGATTCACGATCTGCCATTGGAAGGGGTTGAAAAAAACAGAGCTCGAGGGTGTAGTTCTAGCAGGGATTTAAGGGCTCAAAATGCTTTACAATGTGATCCAAATGATGAAGGATGCAAGGATTCCTTGTGGTCTTTGAGGTTTTTTTTCGAATTGAGCAAGAATACCAAGTTGCAAGAGAGGAGAGAAAGTGTATTTTTCTGTGATGTAGGCTGTAAAACTAGGGTTCATTTGGCAAAAGAATCCCTTTATATAACCTGTTTAACATTACTTAATCATGTGGTAAGCTAACTTAGTGTAAATGCACTCATTTGCATCTTTACTAATTATGTACAAATGAAATGGAGGTGTGAAAGTTTGTGGTCGAATTGGGCCTGAGCATGCTGCAAATGGCTTACACAATTGCTGTTTGTTGGTCTGCTGCAGAATTGTTTGTACCTTGCTTTTACTTAATGACCAATTGTACAATTTGCCAACTTTGCCTTTTTGTCCAAAATTGTGGCATAATGATGATATGAACATGGTTTAAAGCTTGGAACAAATCACAAATGATATATGAAGCATTTCCCAATTGGCCAAATCAAGAAAAAGTCAAAGAATCAAAAAGTCAAAGTTTGGTCAAACTTTGAATTTAAATGAAAAAGGTCCAAAAATGCCATTTTGATTGGCAAGGTTTTAGGTCATGAAATTTATATTTTTGGAAAGAGGATGAAAAATGTGGTTTGTAGGAAAAAACCCCACCAAATTTGGCCTTATGGTTTGAGAGATATGGCTCTTTGAAGTTCAAAAATTGATGAAAATGAATTGATCATATCTTGACAACCACACATGGGATTTTGATGTTCTTGGACTTTTTGAAAATGGGAAGACAAGATCTTCAACTTTCATGTTGGGCAAAAATTCATTTGAAGCTTGTATCATGATGTAAGTTTAAGATCAAGAAGTTTCCATTTTTGGCAGTTGAAATTACAGGTCCACTTTCTATTTCTGGAAAATTTTCTGTTTGACTTGATTTTCTTCCATGATGAGGTTGAACATGATAGATGAGGCTTATACAAGCATGAATGAGCTCCTTCAAACCATTTCCATCCATCAAAACCATAGAATCAACCACAGTTGACCAACTTTGACTTTTCTAGGGTTTTGGACTGACTGTGCATTTCTGATGAATTCCAAACCCTAATTCCTTGAGACCTTGACTTCAAATGATGCCCCAAGACATATGAACTCTTGATTATTGATCATGGTGCCCAAATTCCACAAAAATGGCCACCATCCACTGCTTTGATTGACTGTTGACTTTCTAGGGTTTTGACCTGTTTGTGCATGAACTGATGACCTCTGAGCCTTCAACCCTTGACTTGAACACTTCAAAAAGACCCCCAAGGCATGTGAACTTGTTGGACAAACCCTAGGGCTCTGATTCCTTGAGAAACAACTTTGCTTGATTGGTTGACTGATTTCCTGATCAGTTTGACCTAATTCTTTGCTTGCTTGCTCTTGAGGCAACTGGGGACAATGCAAATGCTATGCAATGGATTATGATATGCTATGACCTAACATGAGATGGTATGTACAATGATAGGTGCAAATTTGAGGTGCTACAGAAGGTATTAGCACCCCTACGCATCCGTAGTACTCTACGGGATCCACTCTTGTTGTTTCTTGTCTAAAGGGTGTGTGTTTATCTAATATACTATTTACTAAAAGAAAGGGTCAAAGAAAAATGACTCGCACGGATGTCGCATCCACTGCATACGTATCTCATCTGGAATGAGAATCAGAGTCTTCGTAGCTCGGCTACCTATGGGTGAAAGAGATGTGTGCTCGCTAAGACGTCGCGTCTTATGCCTACGTATCTCATCGGGAATGAGAATCAGAGCAAAACGTAGTTCAGCTAACTACGGGAATAAAGGGTCTCGATTGCAACTAGGGCAAGAGAAAAGGAAAGTCTCGATCGCAACGAGGGCGAGAGAAAGGATCGCAACGAGGGCGAAAGCAAACAAGGATTAGTTGTTAGTCGTTAGTCAAACTCGGCAAGACATCGCGTCTTGTGCCTACGTATCTCATATGAACATGAGAATCAGAGTTGCCGTAGTTCGGCTACCTATGGGTGAAAGAGATGTGTGCTCGCTAAGACGTCGCGTCTTATGCCTACGTATCTCATCGGGAATGAGAATCAGAGCAAAACGTAGTTCAGCTAACTACGGGAATAAAGGGTCTCTATTGCAACTAGGGCAAGAGAAAAGGAAAGTCTCGATCGCAACGAGGGCGAGAGAAAGGATCGCAACGAGGGCGAAAGCAAACAAGGATTAGTTGTTAGTCGTTAGTCAAACTCGGCAAGACATCGCGTCTTGTGCCTACGTATCTCATCTGAACATGAGAATCAGAGTTGCCGTAGTTCGGCTCACGCACGCAAACAAACACAGGCAAACGTGGAGCCTGAATGCCAATCGCCGGGATCCCTTTTTTGCCTGGACTCTTTTATTCTTTTTGTCCAGCGGGTCTCTTTTTCACGAAGTATCTTTTAACTGCGTCCGCATTCACAGGGGATGGAAAATCCTCATCATCCGTGGTCGTCGGCAACAAGGCTCTGTCAGAGAAAACCCTTTTTGACCACGAACGGACATTCATAATTGTTTATCCACTTGCCCCACGATCGTCTTGAGGAGGAAGGATCCTTTTCAACACCACATCTCTTCCATGCTACCCACGAGGTCGCACTTCTCGGTCGACAACACGCTTCGTTTACTGGGTACAACTGCCCCATGACAAGTAACTGTCAGCCTCTTTTCTCAATCAGGCTCAACGCGTTATACCGAGTTCTCATCCACTCGCCCTTTTCTAACTTCTCATCCATCCGGACTCTTTACAATGAAATCTAGCCTCCAGCAGGCAAGATCACTTCCATCCCATACCGCATGAGGAAGGCCTTGCCCCAGTAGATGCACGTACCAAAGTACGACACTCAGGATACCAACTTCGTACTCAGCCACTAACATTGGTGCGTTCACATGTTATCAGTGAAGCACTATCTCACTCTCTTTAAACTCTCCCCATCAGACATCTAAACCCGTTCGGATTCGGGGTCAGGCCCCTCCTCCGGGATCGGTCACTCTCAATCTTTCGATTCGAGTACCTCGAGATGTCCTCATCAGGGACTTCAGACTTCCTTGGTTGACAATCATCAATGGGCTGTTGGGCGAGATAACCATACAATACCCTCCTCTTGGTTGCTTTCTAGGAGGTATACTGAATATCGTATTCAGTCGACATCACTTGCCCTCTCACAACCCGTTCGTTCGATGCTAGCTCCTCAAGCACATACTTGATCAGATCCATTTTGGACATCCACAAGGTGGTATGAACCAGCATACACTGTCTCAATCGGCGAGCAGCCTATGCCAAAGTACATCAAGTTTTCTCGAGCAGTGAGTGTATTGTTTCACAGTCGATAAACTTTTTGCTTAGGTAAATTGCGTGCTCTTTTCGACAAGACTAGTCCTACTGACTCAATACGCACCTCATAGACCCCTTAAGGGCTGTCAGGTACCAGATTAGCAGTCGTTTCTTCCCCGGAAGGTATCAGAATCAGAGGTTCCTACTACTTTTTTTTTTTTTTTTGCAGGATCAACCTTGATTCCTCTTTCGTTCGCAACATGCCTCGGCAGCTTGCTGGACAGCACTCCATAAGTGTGCTAATTCGAACTCAACAGTATGAGTTATCTCTACCTGTCAAACAACTTGATCTACCGGATGCCCCTCTTTTGCTTGGGACTTTGCCATCATGTCATCAACATGGCATTTGCTTTCACGATGAATCATATCATGAAACAAAGTCACCCTAGACTTCTGATACTTGGCAACGGCCTTCTCGATACTGAACGACATCACCTTATAACCAGAAGGTGCCCCTTGTGTGATGGACATGGTCTACGTCATATCATCTGGCAACAGTTCAATCTGGTCTCGGCCAAGAAGCCATCCATGAAGATAAACTGAGCATTATAATCAATCCAATACCTCGTTGTGACGTACCGGGAATTCATCTTTCAGATTAGCTCAGCTCACGTCTCGACAGTCCACACACATTCTCATCTTTCAGCACCAGTTTCCGCTTCCCTGGAGGACAGTCTTCTCTCCATGGTAACTCGTGCCTCCACAACATTGGTATCCTACCTTGGTGTATCTAGATACAACAAGGCGCACATATACCATCCTGTTCTTGACTTGCCTCTGAAGCGGCCTCAATATTCGCTTTCTGACCTCGGCGGTGCTTGGAGCAACAATTCTGAGCACTCCTCATGCGGTTGAATCACCTTCTCCTCTGGTTTCAACGACTCGGCTAATTCCAACAAATCACGATCTTCTTCGCCTTCTCCTTCGGCATGATAGATCGAATTGTCGAAGTCATACAAAGGTGTAACCAAATTGTTATCGATGAGATCAGGAGGGTAATCACTTTTGAGGTTGGAACGAGACAAGTTCAAAAGAAAAACGAAAAACATTGCCATTTTTATTTTATTTTTTAAACTATAAAAAATGAAAAACAGGGAACACCGCTTTTAATCACAAAAAACATCCATTTATTACTGATGCAAAACGTTGCAAAATGAAACACATGAGATGGCCCTTACAATGGACCAGTACGTTTCGGGCAAAACGTATGGCTTTCATGCAAACAACAATTGAAACACAAAAATACTATACTTCCGGATGAGTGACAATGATGCTTTTGGAGGCCTTCCAGTTGCCTGGTACGCACGACTTTATCCACAATTCGAGCTCGCGGTCGCGGTCGATCTCTTCACTCACTGAACAAGCATGATCAGAATCCAGCATTCCTGCACTGACAAAGATGTACGGTGGACGACGTCCTCTGTTTGGTCTAGACGACTCTTGATCTGGATAACCAATCCCGAACATGTCTGCCTTTACCACTATGTCGATGATCCTGCCCCAACCTCGGGCCTCTTGGTTCTTCACCACCTCTAGAGCTTGTTTATAAGAAGTAATGGACAGCTTCTTCTCTTTCTCGACAACAAGAGCGCTCTCCACCTGGACGGTTTCGATTGCTTGACTGGGTATTTCAAGTTTTCCAATGTCCATTTCTACTTCTTTCATCTTCTGGGTCGTGTCTCCCATCAATACACACCCCTCTGTGGCAACGGCCGCACAACAATTATCAATAACAGGGGAAAATCCATCCTGCACTAGAGGTTCTGGGACCACAGACATGGGAACTTTTAACTGATCTTCCTCAGTCATCTTCATTCCTTTCTTGACCTTTTTCACCATCTTCATCTTTACAGGACCCTTCTTGGGTACAGGGTTGACATCCCCCTCCATGATCTGTGTCAAGCTGATGATCTTGGAGTCCACCATGTTCTGGACAACATGCTTGAAAGCCCTACAATCCTCAACACCGTGCCCGGGTGCCCCAGAATGGAATTCACAACTGGCATTCTCATCATAATGTGCAGGCCTCTTCTGTTGTGTTATGGGAATCAAAATCCTTGGCTGGACTAACCCCAAATCCCTCAATCTCCTGAACAGAAGGGTGTAGGTCACAGGTGGCTCCTCAAACTGACGATCCTCCTTCTTTCTCTTCACCTGGCTCCTAGCTCTCGGTGCCTTCTGTTGAGGTGGTGGTTGTTGCGGGGGTACAGGTGAGTTACCAACAAGAGTGGTTACAGCAACAGCATAAGGATGATAACGATCCTTACTGCGTTCTTTCTTTGCCGGCACACCACTTGACTCAACCTCCTTTTTGAGCGGACCACTGTCAGAGGGTTTCTTTGCTACCGAGCCAGAGGGATTTGTTACATCGGATGATGGAGCCTTTCCCTGAACTTTCTCCTTGATCATCCAGCTCTCAATCCTTTCCAATCTCTCAGACATGGCTTTTTGCCCCAAGGCAAGCCCTTGCACAATACTGAACAATCCCCTCATCATCTCTTTTAGTTCAAGGATATCGGCGTTGGGAAGATCCATCAGCTTGGATGAGTCTGACTGTATGTCTGAATGGAAGAGCTATGCGCACCGGTTGACACCTACAAAACAGCAAATGGGTTAGTATGACTCACGCATGCAATGTCTATCCGTATCAGGAATATTCCTTTGATTTTGGTTTCACAGAGACAGATAATTTTTCATCAATAACATTCTGACATCTGGATATCTCTCAACCAGAATCTTAATCAAAAAGTGGACCCTGAGTACGGATAGACACGAGTTGAATGCAGATGAATGCGATGCAAATGCATGAATGCAAGTCACTGCGCCACCAAGTCATCTGAAGACCCATTCTCTGAACTAGTCACAGTCATCGGGACTAAGTCACCATAAATCCGACTTGGGGAGTTCCGAAATAAATGGAACTGGAGATTACATCACTATCATCACAGGAACATCCACTGAACGGATGACACTCAGATCCTCTGAACAGGTACTTTCAAATTCAACCCGGGGATCCGAAATAAACGGAACCCATTGATAAACCACGGACAGAACTCCGGCGTCCCAGAAATAAATGTCCATAAATTTGGCTGAACCAAAGTCACCATCACAGCACCACTGGCAGAAACCGTATCTGTAGAGATCAAACCCTCCCCTCACTGGTAGGTTCTAAGAACAGAAGTTTGTCAGCTTCAGCCCTTCAGTCGAGAATAATACGTTTACCACTGAAGGTTTGGCATTATTACGGGATAAAAGACCTCTGCTGACTCCCCTCAACAGGATATCCTAAAGCAAGTTCCCAGTCTCGGGGTCCTCGGATTGAGCAGCGAGAATGCGCCCATCAGAGCTAACATAATCACGTCTCGGAGGAGAGGCCTCGACTGAGTTCTCGGGAAACGGTCACCAGAGTCGACGATTTCTAAAGGAATATCTGTCGTTATGGAACACCCACAGGACAAAATATATCCAACAGAAACCTCGTCTGGAATGTGGGTCTCATGAACGACTTAACGTAGCAACATACTACGCAAGCCTCATGACTATCCACTCTAACACCTATGTATACACTCAAGCCTGGGTAGTGGGCTTATCTCTCATAGAACAGTCCCAACCCAACAAACAAACAACCCACAGATACAGCAAGCACATGTACATGAATGCAATAAGGTAAAGCAGGTAAATGCTGAAAATAAATAACTATACAAAAGAATAAACACCCAATAAACAAGAAACCTACAAAAGCTAGGAGGGACTCGCTTAGGGAAAACTGGATCCCCAGCAGAGTCGCCAGCTGTCGCAACCCGAAAAATACGGAGGTGCGAAAAAACAACCGGCGAGAAAGAAATGACAGAAGAGTCGCCACCGTGCGTTATTTATCCCAAAGGAGGGAAAGGAAACGCTCGAAGTAAACCTGGAGAAAGGAAAAGGAAAAGACAAGGTCTCACAACCAAATCTTGGGTTCGGGAGTCGATTATGCGAAGGGAAGGTATTAGCACCCCTACGCATCCGTAGTACTCTACGGGATCCACTCTTGTTGTTTCTTGTCTAAAGGGTGTGTGTTTATCTAATGTACTATTTACTAAAAGAAAGGGTCAAAGAAAAATGACTCGCACGGATGTCGCATCCACTGCATACGTATCTCATCTGGAATGAGAATCAGAGTCTTCGTAGCTCGGCTACCTATGGGTGAAAGATATGTGTGCTCGCTAAGACGTCGCGTCTTATGCCTACGTATCTCATCGGGAATGAGAATCAGAGCAAAACGTAGTTCAGCTAACTACGGGAATAAAGGGTCTCGATTGCAACTAGGGCAAGAGAAAAGGAAAGTCTCGATCGCAACGAGGGCGAGAGAAAGGATCGCAACGAGGGCGAAAGCAAACAAGGATTAGTTGTTAGTCGTTAGTCAAACTCGGCAAGACATCGTGTCTTGTGCCTACGTATCTCATCTGAACATGAGAATCAGAGTTGCCGTAGTTCGGCTACCTATGGGTGAAAGAGATGTGTGCTCGCTAAGACGTCGCGTCTTATGCCTACGTATCTCATCGGGAATGAGAATCAGAGCAAAACGTAGTTCAGCTAACTACGGGAATAAAGGGTCTCTATTGCAACTAGGGCAAGAGAAAAGGAAAGTCTCGATCGCAACGAGGGCGAGAGAAAGGATCGCAACGAGGGCGAAAGCAAACAAGGATTAGTTGTTAGTCGTTAGTCAAACTCGGCAAGACATCGCGTCTTGTGCCTACGTATCTCATCTGAACATGAGAATCAGAGTTGCCGTAGTTCGGCTCACGCACACAAACAAACACAGGCAAACGTGGAGCCTGAATGCCAATCACTGGGCTTACATCAGCATCCGAACCAAAACACACACAAAGAGGCAAACGTGGAGCCCGACTGCCAATCACTGGACTTATGTCAGCATCCGAACCAAACAAACTCGCAAAGAGGCAAACGTGGAGCCCGACTGCCAATCACTGGACTTATGTCAGCATCCGAACCAAACAAACCCACACTGGAACCCGAATGCCACTCGATGGACTTACATCAACTTCCGATCACACACAAGGGGGGTTGAGACACAAAAAGTTGAAAAAAAAGGGCGCCCGGAGAGATCTCGCACGATCTCCTGCCTACGTACCTCATCTGGTATGAGAATCAGGGCGACGTAGTTCCCCTTCATAGGGGTTGCCATCTGAATATGGACTTAGAGAAGGAGGACACCATTTGTGTCAAAAGAGAGTGGGCAATGTGTTCACGCCCTAGCAGTAGGTGTCGCAGCTCGCTGAATCGAGTCTTAGGCAGTTACCTCTTTGCAATGGAACGGACTACATGCCACAAGATCGGAGACGCTCAGAAAGGTCTAGAAGAAATGGGGAAGCTCTGCCCTAGAGTTGTCATGCAATGTGTGCTTAAGTGTTAGGATTTACAAATGGGAATATCTACCTAATGTTAGCATGCAAAGGAAATGGGGATTCTAACTATGTTATCATACAAAAAGATATGGGAATCCTATCATACAAAAGGATATGGGAATCCTACCTATGTTATCATGCAAAAGGATCTATCTAATGGGTGCTACCTAATCGGAACAAGAATCGACGAATGGAGCAAGGAGAAGTGTTAAGGGATATAGGGTAGATGGCGATGCATGAAGCAATCGACTTACAAGGTTGATGGCGATGCATAAAGCAATCGACTTACAAGGTTGATGGCGATGCATAAAGCAATCGACTTACAAAAGGGTGGATGAATACGTGCTGGTTCTGTTAGGTTTTGAAAAATGATTACTCGACGTTGGATCGAGGTTTTGGTCTTGTTTTGAAATGATGATCGGGTGTTCATTTTAATTCTTGTATTAACAGGTGAATAAAGAATGAAAGAGTAAATATTATACATTTCATGGGAGAGGGATACATTTGTAATGAATGGGGGTTGTCATGGCAATCAAAACAATATAAATATATGCCTCATACACCATACAAGTAGGCCACAGTTAATCAAACAAGTAAGGTATAAACAAATATATAATCGAATCAAATAATCAAAGAATGAAATAATAAAGCATTAAACAATGTATGAGTGTAAGTGCAAAGGAACCGGCTCATTGTAAGAAAGCCCAAGAGTAAGCTATGTGAGGTCGATGGCGATGCTTAAGAAGCAATCGACTTACAAGGGTGTGAAAAATGGGCTCGATATTAAATCGAGAAAAGTATGATTTTTATAGTTTGAAAAAAATGGTTTTTGAACTATGCATTTACTAACAAATGAAATTATAATAGACATAAAAAAAAGATATTAACAAAATACTAAAAGAATAAAAAATGCTAAAAGAAAAATAATACAACTAAGAGAAATAAAAATGCCAAAAAAAGCCACACATGAGTGTTGAACCCACCCCACTCAAGAATATGCACACTGCCCTTCTCCACCAGACCACTCAGGGTTATCTACTACTAAGACACTACATTAAATATATGAACCGGGCTAAAAAACAAAAAAATAAATAACATATAAACATTTTATATTTCTCTTTATCTCCGTTAAGACTCAGTAAAATAAACTAAAAAATAAAAAAATAAAAAATTAAAAAAGAAAAGAAAGAAAATAAATGAAAACGAAAGAAAAACAACAGAGGTTCGTCTTCCTCCCTCTCTCTCTCGCATCTCACCAGAAAAACCACTCAATCGCTCTCTCGCCCATGTCGTTCAACCTCATCTCTCAATCACCATTATTCAAACGCTCATCACCTCACGTTTCTTTCAATCTCTCAATGACTCGCACTCGACCTTAAGCTCAGCGAATCAATCTCTCTCAACTCTCACAACATTTTCAGACAACAAGCTAGGAGAAAAATAGAGAGAAAGAAAGAAAAGTCCTTACAAAATGTCGCAGTGGTGGCGGTGAAGAACGTACAGATGCTGGCCTCCAGGTAATCAATCTTGGGATTTTTAGGGTCTCTTCTCAGATTTCGCCTCCCAGTTCTTTGTTGTTCTCTAGGGTTTTTTTTTGTTTACTGATTCATTCTCCCTATTTATATTCTGTGAATTAGGGTTACAAAATGGTGCCCTTGTGTTCAAAAGTAACTCTGCAAAGCACTTTGGATGCTCAGAAATTGAATTGCCCTATCCATGTTAGATTCAAGAAAAGGTATCCTTCACAAACTTTCCTCTCTGCTTTGACCTCATACCAATTTGGGATGTTTTTGGACTTTGCCCTCTGACTGTTGGTTAATGATTTTGCACTTTGGATTTTGCAATTTGACTGATTAATGTGTTCCTCTTTTTTTTTTTTTTACCGCAGTAAAAAAAAAAAAGGTGAGCTTGGTTTGCTGCAATCTTATTCATGTTTGGGTAGGTTGTGGCCATGGTTGAAGGTTTGAGTTTTGCTCTAAATTGGTATGTATTTGGCATTGAAATACCCTGCAGGTTGACCTATTCTGATTTGAAATGCAGAGTTTTGTAGGATACAAGGCCAGTCCCTCCTGCTTTCAATTCCAAACAAACTCATTGCGTCAGTAGTTCCCAGCTCAAGGCAATGGTGTTGAGTCTTATTTACAGCAGTTGGCCAATCCTCATCCCATTATGAACAAGTAGCCAATGCTCCTGCAGGTATGATTGACATCCTAACTCTCCATCTCATTGTTGCATTTCTGTGTTGGCTTTTGACTTGCTCCACCTGACAGGAATTCTAACATGGCTACTACCTTGGCTTGATGATGAGCAATAGCACTGCAGGAACGTGCTTGCAAAGAACATAGGGTTTTTGGTGGTATTTTAATGTACCCATTGTTCAACTGGATCATGGTAACAAGGACCTCATGCACAATCTTTTATTCCTATGCATTTTCTGCCAATTATCTGCTGTAAACTAATACATTGCAAGATTACTTAGCTTCCTTGGATGGTTGGACTTTTTGCTCAAAGCTCATGTTGGCTTGATGGTTTTGATTTGAAGTGCATCATTGTCTTATCTTTGTTTGAGATCCATGACCTAATGCCAACTGGTTTTTGCAGGATGCTGCTGCTGCAATTTTTCAATAACATTAAGTGACGCATCAAGCTTTCCCAAACGAAGGTAACACTTAGATATAAATGACCCTCTCCACATTTTTACACTTGAGTAACCATTATGCATGGAATTGTTCACACTGCTTGCCAAGACAAAATTCTTTTCTGCAAGATTCAGATTCTGGTCACAAAGCTGAATTGCTGCATCATACTTTTGCAGCAGATAGAGAGCATCGGCCTTCACTTGGAGCAATCTTTCTGAGTATAAGCTCTTTGCCAATGCCTTTGTAAGTAGTTCTAAAGCAGAACCTCCTGCATCAGAAGTCCTTTCCTTCAAAAGTTAATCATCATTCATACACTTCGCCACTTCCTGAGCTTTCTGTAAACCTTCAGCTGCTAAAATCCATCCATGCCTATTTCCTGTGTCCATGGTTATTAGCACTTGGTCTGGTTCTGCAGGATTTTTGGCTTGGGCATTATGGTGGTGTTTATTGGTACAGGTCAAGCAGGACCATTGCAGACTCCTGGTTTTGGCTTTGGTCATAGGTCAATTGCAGTAGGCTTGACTGAGCTGGATTTTGTTAGTGAAATGGGGACTGCTGAACCTGGATGCTTGGTTGATTTTGCGATGGATTTCAGTTTGGTGTTAATGTGCGGGTGAAGTATTTGGCTTGATTTTGTGTTTCACCTGTGCATGTTAATGGTTCATGGTGTAGAATTCATGGAAAGCCCTTGCTGAAAGTGGTTTTAGATTGGCTGATATGAGTTTGGAAATCATTTGTGGTTGAAATTGAATTCTAATGAAATGATGGTTTATATGTTGAATGATGGTTTATATGGGTCTGTTAAAACATGATGCAGGTGGAACTCCATTGAGCTATTGCAAGTAAATCTCATCTGATTTTCTGTCAATTTCGTTTCAGGTTGAAATGCATTTTGCAGATGAATGCCGTTTCAGGCTGGCTGGGAATGTTTACACGTTATATGCAGCATCAACGTGAGTATCGTATCTGGCTGTTGTTGATGTGCTGCCAACACTTACCTTGCTGCAATGGCATGTTTAATGTATGACCTTATTATGGACACGCATGAGCTGTTACTGTTACATGTCATGTTGCAGATTGTGCCATTTCTGCAAGCCTAATCCAGTTGTTATGCGTTGTAGTTTGTGGATTAAGCCTGCTTTAAGTTGCAGTTTTTGTTGATTGGCTTCCGTTGTTGCAGGTCGGAAGCGGCTTATGGACCTGCGTTTCGTTGCAGCAGGAAGTGTTGGCTGCTAAGCCTTATTGCCGTTTCACACTGTGTTGGCTTGTGTTTTGGGATTGTAACTGAGTTTAGCAGCACAGGTAGCAGTAAGGTGCATTGGGCGTGACAGTGGGCTAAATGACACATTCCATCTCCCATAGCTTAAAATTAAGGAAGACCTTTGGCTGGCAGTTGAAGTGACAGTCGGTCGCTGATTGAGTTGAGGACCTTGTCCGTCTCGTGGTGAACTTTGGATAATTGTTGGACTGTCTTGGTTTGGCACAATGAACATCCAGTGTGCTATAGCAGACCTTGCAAAATGCAGGTTGCAGCAAGTGTATGTACACACCATGGTGAGCCTTTGAATGCTAATTGATGTGCCCAGCTTTATTTGTCATTTACATGTTGTGGTGTTGGATTATTTCTGCAGGGAGGTGTCACGCTTGCAGCAGTAGGATTGGTATACAATGCGTTTGTGACTGCAGGCTTATGGTCTGCTGTACAAGCTGCAGGGTGTTGGTTTATGGGCATAAACATGATGTGTGGATTTTGCATTGGCAACAGCAGCAAGCAAGGCAGGACAATGTTCATGCGCCTGCAGCCACGGTGAGATTTTTCCATCTTGCTGAGTTTTGGATTCAGTCAGGCTTCAATGTGCGCTTCAAGGTATCTCAGGTCATGTTTATGTGATTGCAGGACATGTTTGGCCAGATGGAGTTAGGGTTGGAAGTGCAGCAACACATATGACATGGTGGACATGAAATTGAACATGAGTCAAATTACTTAAAAATGAAGAAACCAAACAAAAGTACATCAAATCAAAACCTTTGGATGAAGCATCAAGGCCAAATGGGCTAGATTAAGTTTTTGATGGTCAAGAAATGGGGAGGTTGACTTTGGCCAAAGTTGACCAAAAAGTCAACTGTTGACCAAAGTCAACAATAGGTCAAAACTTCATTTTTTTGTATTTTCTTTGTAAATGGAATTCCATGGACAATTATGGGTGAATTTAGGGTTTAATGAAATTGGGTTGACTTTGGTCAAAGTTGACCAAAAAGTCAACTGTTGACCAAAGTCAACAGTTTGGTCAAAAATGCCAAATTTTGTATTTTTTGTATGGAATCAAATGTAATGAAATAAAATTGAAATAAATTGAAATGGATTAACAAAATGGTTTGATGTTGGTTTTCACAATTGGTTTAGTCATGACTTGAATGTTTGACTTTTGAAAAGAAAATAACTTGACTGATAATGTGTATGAACAAAACCATGAAATAAGACCATAAGGTTAGGGTTTTGGCATAGTATCCATGAACCAATAACATGACTAGAAAGTGGCTTGAAACACAAGAAACCTGTTTTTTTCTTCAAATGTCCCAGACCATAGATATATCCGCAATCACAACACCATGACTTTGAATCAAAACCAATCCTCATGTAAAACCAAAGTTAGGTTAGGCCAAGCATGCCAAACAAACATAAAAAATTCAGGAGCAAAATCGGGGTATGACACATGTTTAAAAAAATAATCATTATTTTTGCAAACAGGCTGAAAAAGAAACATAAAGGAGAAGGCTTTATGAAAAAGAATTTTATTGATGATTAATGTGGCCTGTGAATAGTAAATAGTATAACAGGATGCAATTTCTAAAAGAGGTCATTACAGTAGTAAAAACAAAAAAATGAAATGGCAATGGGATTGAGTTTCGAAGCTTCTATCTTCCTTATGCCTTCAATGATCTCAATACTTCGCCTCTAAGGAGATATGATTGGATCGAGTCTTCTAATCATCAGTTTCAAATGGGGTATGAATTTGTGGCTTCCAATCTTTTTTTTCTTTTTCTTTGATGGAATCCCTAATTTTTGCCAAGATCACCCTTCCGGGTTTTTGATCCACCGGGATGAATAAATTATTTTTTGTGTCCCTAATTTTTTTCCTGGACCGCCCATTGGGTTTTCAGTCCACTAGGACGCCATTTTCACCTAAGCCTCCCTTTCGGGTTTTCGACTCAGCAGACTTGCTTTTTATTTTTAGGTGTAGTATTTTTTTACTGCGTCCAAATTCACCGGGTATGGAAATTCTTCACCGTCCATTGTCGCGAGTACTAGAGCTCCTCCAGAAAAGGCTTTTTTTACAACATATGGACCTTCGTAATTAGGTGTCCACATACCACATGAATCTAGGCGAGGTAGCGTGATCTTCTTTAGTACCAAAATGATGGACCTTCCTGTGAAATGCCTTTTTCAACCACTTCTGATACAATTTTCAATGGCACAAAGTTGTTAAGCTCTTTTCTTTGATAAGGTTGAGATGATTGAGTCGTGTCTGGACCCATTCGGATTCTTTAAGCTTAGTGTCCATAAGGACCCGGGATGATGGAATCTCTACCTCTATAGGAAGTGTTGCCTCCACGCCATAAACAAGAGAGAAGGGGGTTTCCCTAGTCGAAGTGTGTACTGAGGTACGGTAGTTATGCAAGGCAAAGGGAAGCATTTCGTACCAATCTTTATACGTTTTCACTATCTTTTGGATGATTTTCTTGATGTTCTTACTGGCTGCTTCAACGGCACTATTCATCTTGGGTCGATAAGGTGACGAATTATGATGCTCAATCTTGAATTCATCGTAAAACTTCTTCATCATTTTGTTGTTCAAGTTAGACCCATTATCTGTGATGATCTTATTAGAAACCCCATACCGGTAGATGATATCTCGCTTGATGAACCAAGTGACTACTTATTTTGTCACATTTGTATAAGAAGCGGCTTTAACCATTTGGTGAAGTAGTCGATGGCAACTAGTATGAATCTGCATCCCTTTGAGGCCTTTGGTTCAATCATCCAAATCATATAGATGCCCCACATAGAGAAAGACCATGGTGAAGTTAGGACATTCAAGGGAGTTGTTGGCACATCCACTTTATCAGCATATATCTGGCATTTGTGGAACATCTTAGCATAATTGTAGCAGTCAGCTTCCATTGTCAACCAGTAATAACCTGCCCTCAAAATCTTCTTTGTCATAGCATGTCCATTTTCATGAGTCCAAAAATGTCCCTAATGGCCTTCTTTGATGAGCATGTCTACTTCGTGTCTATCCACGCATTTGAGCAAGACCAAGTCATGATTTCACTTATATAACATATCCTCATTTAAGAAGAACTTTGTCGATAGCCTTCTTATAGTTTTATTGTCTATCATCGAGGCATTTTCTGGATATTCTTGTTTTACTAAATACCTCTTGATGTCATAAAACCAAGTCTTGTTATCAAGTTCTCCTTCGGCTGCGAAGTTATGCGTGACGCACAATTGGGCCAAGTTACTTTGAACATGGATGATACAGTTGCCAACGCATATTCCACTTGATTCTATTCTCGGGGAATGTGAGCAAATGTGATCTCCTCGAACTTAGTTGCTAGTTCCAACACAAGATCTCAATATGGAATCAACTTAGGATGTCGGGTGTCCCAATCACTATTGACTTGGGGTATAACCAAGGTTGATTCTCCATATACTTTAAGGAACTTAATCCTTAAGTCAATAGTTTCTTCTAACCCCAGGATGCAAGCTTTATACTAAGTGATATTGTTGGTACAGTCGAAGCTCAATCTTGCAGTGAAGGGTATACGATAATTCTTTGGAGACGTCAGAACTACCCCAATTCCAGGTCCTAGGGTATTTGAAACACCATATAACATAAGTGTCAATCGTGCCTCTGGTTCACGTCCTCCATCTAAACTCGGGGTCTCATCCTCTTTTATTACCATGGCGTTTTCGTCTGGGAAGTCAAAATTCATAGGTTGATATTCTTCCATTGGCTGATGGGAGAGGTGATCTTCCAGTACACTACCTTTGATGGTCTTTTGTGTAACATATTGGATGTCATACTCGGATAACAACATCTACCATCGAGTGATTCTTCCTGTGAGAGAGGGTTTCTCAAAGATGTACTTCAAGGGATCCATTATTGCTAATAATCATGTAGTGTGAGTTAACATGTATTATCTCAAGCGTTTAGTAGCCCAAGAAAGTGCATAACATGTCTTCTTAAGTAGTGAATAACGGGTCTCACAGTCGGTGAACTTCTTGCTTAAGTAGTATATGGTTTTCTCTTTTTAACCTATTTTATCATGTTCGCCTAAGTCGTAACCCATAGCCCCGTCAAGCACTATCAAGTACATAATGAGTGGCCCTCCTAGAATGGGAGGCATCAAAATCAGTGGTTCTTTAAATATTTTTTGATCTTTACAAAGCCTTGTTGGTAGTTCTCATTCCACTCAACGACTTAATTCATTCTGAGTAACTTGAATATAGGTTCATAGGTGGTTGTGAGGTGTGATAAGAACCGGGAAATGTAGTCCAATCGTCATAGGAAGCCACGAACCTCTTCTTCTATTCTTAGAGTTGGCATCTCTTGTATAGCTTTCACCTTGTCTTGGTCGACTTCGATTCCCCATTGGCTCACAACAAAACCCAATAATTTGCCTGATCTCACACCAAATATGCATTTGTTCGGATTTAGCCTTAGTTTGAACTTCCTTAGACGATCAAATAGCTTATGCAAATGGACCATGCTATCTTTTTCTGACTAAGATTTATCAATCATATCATCGACGTATACTTCAATCTCCATGTGAATCATGTCATAAAAAAGAGTAACTATTGCTCGTTGATATGTTGCCCATGCATTCTTTAAATCGAAAGGCATCACTTTGTAGCAAAAAATTCCCTAAGGGGTCATGAATGTAGTCTTCTCCATGTCTTCAGATTCCATTTTGATCTGGTTATACCCGAAGAAACCATCCATAAGGAAAATATCGAAAATTGAGATGTGTTGTCGATTAAAACATCAATGTGAGGTAGTGGGAAATCATCCTTAGGCCTTGCTTTATTCAATTCTTGGTAGTCTACACACATGCTCACTTTTCCATCCTTCTTGGGTACTGGTACGATGTTTGCGACCCACTATGGGTAATTTGCAACGGCAAAGAAACCTGCGTTGAATTGTTTTTGGACTTCTTCATGAATTTTGAGGGTCATGTCTGGTCTAGTTCTCCTAAACTTCTTCCTAACATACATGCATTCTTCTTTGAGAGGCATCTTATGCACGACGATATTTGTATCCAACTCAGGCATATCTAGGTAAGACCAAGAAAACACATGCACATACTCATGCATGAGTTTAATCAGTTTCTTTTTCATAGTTTCTTCTAGGGCAATGCCTATCTTGACCTCTTTTCGACCCCCCTCGGTTTTGAGATTAACGATCTCTATTGATTCCTAATGTGGTTGTATGATCTTTGACTCATGCTTTAATAGTTTGAATAACTCTTCAGGGAGTTCACAATCTTCCTCATCATCCTCTTCAACTTGGTTAATTGGAATATCGAATTCATATTAGACTATAACAGTGTTGTTATCAATTGGTTTGGATATGGATCTGGATGTCTTATCATGCTTTTGTTTTTAGAATGTGGAGTGAAAAGTGTGTATGAACGAAAATATTTCCATTTGAAAAAAATAAAGGTACTGAAAGAAAAAGGATTTTGATTGAATTCAAAAACAACTTTTATTAATGAAAAATAGAGTTTAAAACAAATAGGGGCCCTTACAAGCTACCATTATGCCCCAGGCAGGACATAGGGATTTAAAAACTAGAAAAATTACTTTGAAGGGAAATAAATCTATAGGATCTCCACAGCGGTCCAATTGTTGAGTTCTTTTCCTTTAGCATACTCATAGATGAGGTTTGATGCCTCTTCATTGTTGTCCTTATTGTATACCATAAAGACTTGTTCGTCGTGTTCGAATCCCGCGGTAATGAAAGTCTTTTGAATGGGAGGAATCTGAATTTTATACTTCACAATCTTTCTAGCTTCAGATACTTGATAACCCAAACCATAACGGCCCTTCTTCTTTGGAATTTCCAACATCTTTCCCCAACCTTCGAGATTTTAAATCCTACAACAATTTGTAAGTCCCTCCAAGATGTCATGGAGGTCTTGGGCTTCTTGATTTTCTCCACCGTATGGGTGGTGACAGAAGAAATTTCTAGGGCTTGGAATGACGTCCTAGACTCTCTTCCCCACCTTCCATATATCGGTATGAAGCTAGATGACTCACAAATATATCTTTTTCTCCATTAATCACAACTAGTTTTCTTTCGACCACAAATTTCATCTTTTGATGGATAGTTGATGTGACTTCCCAGCATCATGGATCCATGGTCGTCCAAGTAAACAGGTGTATGCAGGTTCTATATCCATAACCTGAAAGGAAACATAAAAGCTATGGGGCCCTATCTCTATAGGAAGGTCCATCTCCTCAAATAAAGAGCTTTAAGAACCATTAAAGGCTCTAACTACCATTGCACTTGGCTTTAGCACAACACCCTATATTATCAGTTTCATCAAATTAGTCTTTGGCATTACATTCAGGGTTGATCCATTATCAATCAAAACTTTGTATAAGTGAGTGTTCATACACTTGATCAAAATATGCAAAGCCTTGTTTTGGGCTTTTTTCCTTGGGGAAGTAGCTCATTATCGTTGAAGCTTAGGCATGCCCCTGAGGTTAAATTGGTTACCACTCCATCAAATTGGTCAACAGTGATGTCCTTTGTTACATATGCAACACTCAAGATTTTCATCAATGATTCTCGATGCGCCTCTGAGCTCAAGAGTAAAGACATGATTGAGATCTTTGAAGGAGTATGATTAAGTTGACCCACCACACTATAGTCACTTTTCTTTATCATTCTCAAGAATTCTTCAGCATCTGTCACTGAAAGTTCTCTTTGCGGATCTTTGCCCCTGGTCTGTTTCTGCCACCGCCTTCCCTTTAGCATTAGCTAATGCCTCACTGCGTTTTTGTTATACTGGGGTAGTTTCGAACACACGAACAATGTGGGTCATACCTTTAATGCCTTATATATTTGTATTTGCAGGATTTTTGATCAAAAAGGCTGATTGTCTTGCCTCTATCCATTGATATAAACGGTGGGATCATAAAACTATTATGGTAATATGTTAGGTTTTAACTAGTTATTTACTATGTATAGCTTTTAAAAAATATTTAAAATATTCATTGTAAATATTTTTTTTACGTGATCACATTTATTAATTGTATTTTGTTAAATAATAATTATATATATTTAAAGTGATAAAGAAAAGTTAAAGAATGTTTTAAAAAGTCATATAAATCACTATTTACAATGTATAAATTAAAATATTTGTTCATCGTAAAATACTATGTGACATTTTTAATAAAATACTAAATGTTAATTCATTGTAAATGACTTTTTTGGTGATCACGTTTATTATTCATTGTAAATTGTATAACATACTTAATAAGTTGGGGTATACCTTTTAAAAATGATTTTAAATTTTCTAAATTTTTGTTCTCCTCTTTTTACTCTCTATTGCTCTCTTAATTTCTTTTTTATCTTAATTTAAAAAAGTAATAATATAATCAGAAAAAAGTGAAATTAAAAGAGATAAAAAAATTAAGAAAAAATAAAAGGAGATGACTCATACTCAAGAAAAACTCTTAAATTGAACTCTAACTAAGTAAAGAGATGAGCAAAAGGAAATTTATATACCTTGATAATGAGTATTTATGGCTTTAACTTCGTTTAAAATCTTAAGTTATTAGTGGAAGTTGTTACTATTAAAATTTTAAGAGTTTTTTTGTTAAGATACATTTGTTTAATTAAAACGTATAAAATTATGTCTGTTAGTCAACATCATGGGGTTCTATGGTGTAGTGGTTAGCACTCTGGACTTTGAATCCAGCGACCTGGGTTCGACTCCCGGTAGGACCTCCATTTTATTTGTTTTGAACATTTTCTCTGTTACAATTTAAATTAAATTTGCTATCATGTACGGTATCAAAACTTAGATTTTTCACTCCCTTTTTGCTCACCATAACGAGTCGCTAAAGAGACTGGTATGGTTTCTGAGATTCTACGTGTTAAAATAATACAACACAACACACCAGTCACAACAACTATAATACAAAAACAAAACACTTACTTCAAAGGCCGAATATTTTGAGAGAAATTAATTTGATTAATTTCATTGTCATTTAATTTTTTAGTATTCACTATCATAATAGTTATTTTAATAATTTTGGTAGTAAATAATTCTAAGGCTAATAATATTTTGACTGAATTGACTTATCCAACATTCTTATTTAAATAAGTAATTTTATGACTAATAATTTTTAATAAATAGTTTCCAAAATTCTTGCATTTATAATTAAAATAATATATAAAAAAAGTATTGCTTTTAAAATGATAGTTTATCATTACAATTTTTGTATAATTAAAGAAAATAAAATTAAATATATTTAAAATCACGTATGAATCCAAACACGGACAAAATATATTTATTTATATTTTTTATATATTATATTTTAAAAACAAATGTGTATAACACACTAGTACCCGTACGAACATACGGGAAAACTACAATTTGTATGAACGCACAGATTTTTACAATTTTTTTGTATAATTAATATTATATATATATATATATATATTATATATATATATATATATAATATATATATATATATATATATATATAAATAATGTGTGAATCCAACCTGAGTAAAATATATTTATTTATGTTACTAATATTTATTTATATATATATTATTGATGTAATCATTTCACTGATATATATTATTAATGACAAATATAATTTTTAAATTAATGAGTGAATTTTAATTTTTTTTTAAATGAAAATAAGTTTTTTTATCCAAATAATTTTATAAATAATATCAAAACAAAAATAATATGCAGTAAAATATACCGTTCATCAAATATTTTTATGTATGAAAAAACTATATTTATAATTCGTATATAAATTAAAATATGTTTTTATTTTAAAAATAATAAATTATTTTATTAAAGTAATTTTGTTTTTTTTACATTTTAAAAGTAAATGCGCATAACAGACTAGTTCAAACCGGTATCCCACTAGTTACATAATGTGATATTAACTTTACCTTCTTATCCAATAAATAAAAACTAATATCTATTTTGTCGAAAACAAAACGTTAACATCACTTTTGCCAAAATGAAAAAAAAATCAATATATTTTTTATACTAAATATTTAAAATATTATATATATATATATATATTATATATATATTATATATATATATATATATATATATATATATATATATATATATATATATATATATATATAGTTGGTCAGTTAGTTAGAATTTGTTGACATTTTACATCAAATTTCAATAGTTAATAAGAATGAATCAAATAGTCATTTCTTTTTCTTTAAAAAAAAAACACTTTTTAGGGAAAAATACCATATAATTTTTTTATTTTTAAATTTTTTTAATTTTATATGATAGTTTGATTTATTTTTATTATCTGTTGAGATTTAGTGGAATTAAACTTATCCCAGATGTATACAGATCCTAACTCATATATAAAAGAAAAGGAAAAATACAACATAGTGTTATTCACCACACAAAAAAAATCATGTATTGTACTATCTATAGAAAGATATTTACTTTAATGAATCATGGATATAACAAATTATTATATGAATCAATAACTTAAAGTTTGTTGGATCAGCTAGAAAGTAAGGAAATTATTATATGAATCAATAACTTAAAGTTCGTTGGATCGGCTAGAAAGTAAGGAACGTTTCATTGATCACATGACTATTAACAAAGAGAAAAAAAGAGAATTTGATTGTTAAAAAGATTAAAGAGTTATGCATGATTTGACTTTCTGAAACACAGGTTTGACACTAGTTAGTTATGTGTATCTCGGAGAAGGACGAAGATGATGCGAAGGCACACCTGCAAATTATAGATGTTAGGTCTAAATGAAGATGACCTGATCCTCTTTCCAAGAATTCTTCTTGGAGTATCAACAATCTTGAGAGCTTTTAATAGGAAGTGTCTATGAACCTCCTTTTACAAAGATTTGAAGTTTAATGGCTAACTTTCAACCAAATAATGAGCATATTTTGATGGGCTATCCTATGAACCAAACAAAGATTTTGCATAGGGTGATCTCAGATCAAGATGGATTTTTATATTGGTTATCATCTGAATTGAGATGGAGTTTTATACGGGCTATCCTCCAAACCATATCGGGGGTTTACATGGGTTGACCTCCGAACCAATTTGACATTTTACACAGGATAATCATGTACCAATATGAGATTTAGCATTGGCTTATCTAGAACCGAATTGAGATTTTACATAGAATGATCTTGAACTAACAACACTCTTACACTAGGAAGAGCTGAATAACCTTTGTGGAGATTTTTTGTGGTTGATATTCACGAACCAAAAGAGAGCTTTTGCAGCATACGAAACTGATCCGCTGTCGCACACGGGTCAAAAATGAGTTTAAAAGTGTAGTAAAACGGAAGCGACACTCGAATATCGTATCACAAGGACTCTTGAATGTTATAACCAAACAAATAAAAAGAAGGGGGTTTTTAAGGTTCAAAACTTAAATCGAAGATGATTAAAGGTAAAAGCAAAATTGATAAATAAGCTAATCTATTGTATCGATTTCCGACTTATCATCGATTCTTATAATTTCAATTCCCTAGTGGGTTCAATCCCATTCGATTATAATACCCACTGACAAGCGCAAATTGGTATTATATGATGTATGTTCCTAATTTCCGAATTAAGCAAACGGATTTAAGCAGACACGAATTAAGCAAACGCGACTTAATCAAACATGATAATGAAAAAGCTACGCTAACGTGATTATAGTTAAGGATCATACAAACAATCAAATTTAATCAACTCTATCCTATAAGAAACAATCAAATTAAGCAAACGAAAGTAATCGAATTAAGCAAACGAGTTTATAGGAAGAATTGAAAAGAAATTGAAATTAATAAAAACCTCAAAGTGGAATTCGAATACAACAGATCAACTCTTTGGGAATTAGCTCTCCATGAAATCTTCTAAGCAATATTGTATCATCAAAATTCAGAATTAGCATTTCTATAGTAGTGAAAGACCTAATATAATAAAAGGTAAATTCGGGCCCTTATAGGATCAGACCCGAAAATTATAAAAAATTGCCCAAACTAACTATTTTAATTAAGTCTGGAACTTCAACGAATTATTCGACCCTCCTTCATTTAGAATCAGCTTTTGACTTTAACATGAAACTTTTATCTTATCCTCTCATCTTTCCAACGCATATTAGAACACATCAATCTGATCCTCGTAGCTCAAGTTATGACCTGCATAGTAACAAGGTATGAAATAACTATTTATGCTGAAAATAAAGTATGAAAATAAAATAAAACAAAAAATAAACTTAAATATAAAAATACACTAAAATAGTAAAAATAATAGAATAAACTATAGAATTGCCTAAGTACAATAGTAGAAGAATGTGTATCAAAATGCACTGATTAGAAACTCACTAACCAAAGTGAGACTTCCTAAGAGAATCCACAAAGTAAACAAGAGCTTTTACGAGTTTAGCTCTCAACCAAACAAATTCTTATAGTAAATATTATACTTAATAGATAATACACTCTTGGGTAAATTCAATTATACCCTCATCCAAAGTAATGATCCTCACTAAGCACGAGAACACTCTCAAATCACTAAGACAAAATATATGTGGAAAAAAAATGAGAGACTTATAGAAAAATATGAAAGAGTGAGAAAGTGCGAACAAAAGTCTTTATTTAGTATTTTGAAATTATATATAAGCTTTCTATTTATAGGTTAAAGGATAGTCTAAATATGAAGTCACAAATGAAAGTTTTTGATATTTAGTCGTTGTCAATCATTAAGAGACTTGTTTCTATTGATTGTGAGTGTTACAAAGTGAAATAATCAATTATAGCACTAGGGATAATCTATTATTCAGTTGTAATTATGATTCAAATTGATTAGACAGTTTCTTAATCCATTATAAATACATTAAAAACTTTTTTAGGTGGTTTTAATAAAATAAGAGAGGATTCTCAAAGGTTTTTAGTGTGTGTGATTTTGCCTTAGTAATTCTAGAAAAACACTTGTGCATTTACAATACACTGGTAACCCAGACAAACACGACCATGCAATCTTTCACACTTCCTCTATTTCACAAATCTAAAACTTTAAGTCTTTGCATCATTATTTTAACTTTTGCATCACGCAAGAACTTTGAATCTTTTAGCTTGATGAGGCTTGAGATGCCTTCAAGTTTATTAGCATCATTAGAGAGTTAATAGAACAAACCATTAAAGAATCTTGAAACAACAATCTTCACTTGAGCATTGTTGGATGGCAGAGGTGACTTCAAAAAGATAGTTTTGTTAGAAAAAACAAAGCAAAACATTGAAAAAAAATTAGGAACACAATCACAACACAAGAACATAACGTGGAAACTCCAAAATCGAAGAAAAAATCATGATTGTTGTTAATAGACAACCAAAGAATAATACTTTGTGAAAATTGTTACAACACATAATATACTCTCAACTAACCCAGGCCTCAACTACACTCACACCCTCCAAAATAAATATTTAACTACATCTCACAACACTCTAATACAAGATTATAAGAGAAGAAATAAAGTCAAATACAAGCTTAAAATGCTTTTGACTGGTGTATCTTGGAATGAAGAAATTGAATCCGATATATAGTGTTGGACTCCCTCTTCCTTCACAAAACTAAGCGATGTGAGACTTCTTTAACATGTATATTTTCAACCAACCCCAATAATCTCCACCTTGATTGAAAATAATACATAAGCTTTCATTGTCTTCGCCGACAATCACACTCCACCATAAAAAAGTATAGTCACTTGAAGCTACACCACTTCAAGAATTTTCACATTGTATTCACCGACAATCATAGTTTTAAAAATAATCATACTCCACCTAAAGAAGAGTATACTTCACTTGAAGTTAAACCACTTCAAGAATTTTCATATTGTCTTCATCGACAATCATAGTTTTAGAAAACTATCATATTCCACCTAAAGAAGAGTATACTTCACTTGAAGCTAAACCACTTCAAGAACTTTCACATTGCCTTCACCAACAATCATAGTTAAAAAAAACTATCAAGTTTGACTATTGAGGTAGATCATATTTGACCATTTGAGCTATCTTCACTAATATAAGGACTTAACTAAATATCATTGGATATCAGGTGTTGTCATCTTCAAAACCAAACGGTTGTTTGCAGCTTTGCTATCAATAAACTTCAGCACTTTCAATCTCCTTGATAGTGCCTACAAGAAAATAGATCCACATACATGAATACTTCATATAACATATACATGTATTGTTTAATTAACTATTAAAAACACATCACTAAATGTTTTTGACTTTTTAATATTTATTGACACAAGAACACCATTTATGGGTATTGGTGACGAGGACTTCATTAGGATTACACAAACATTAATCAATGTTACTAGTCTTCATTGCAACGAAAGGACATCCCACTATAGATACATATTGAGAGATCCTATATTGATTACTATTGCACTGACACTACTATAAAATAGACATTTCATAAGACCATATTACAATAGTTTTCCTGTTAACTGTAGTAATAACTCATTTTTAGGTCTTTTTTTTATTTACTAAAATATATTTGACTAAGGTCAATATTAACAACCATGGTGAAATGTACATGGAGTGTAAGGGTTCGGATCTCAGCACCGATGATTTTCTATATTTTCGCTACAAAAAGGGTTTGTCCTTATATTTCATCATGATTTATATTATCAATCGTGGTGTAAGGTGTTAACATTTTATCACGGTTCTTATTATCAACTGTGGTGTAAGGTGTTAACATTTTATCACGGTTCTTATCATATATCCTAATCTTCATTAACATTTCAACAATATTTCTTCCCAAACATGCAAGATGAATACACCAAATGCATGTGTTGTACCTCGAAACATAAGAACGACCTCGTGAATCGCAATTGCATGCTCGGTGATGGATATAACAGAGTCTCCATCGATCTTTATTTATTCCCATAGAGGGAAAAGGGAAATGTCGAATAAAACCCCTAAAGAAGAATAAGGATATGGTTATCGCAACCAATATCAGGGTTCGGGAGTCGGTTACGTAAGGGGAAGGTATTAACACCCATCACGTCTGTTGTACTCAACGGGAACCATTTGGTTAGTTGTACGTTTAGTGTTTGTTTATAATTTAGGCTTATCGAGTTATTAAGAGGGGAAAGAAGATGACAAAAGGTTTATTTTTTATTAGTGGGCCTGACAAGATTTCACAATCCTTCTCCTACGTATCTCAAAAGAGAACTCAAGGCACATGTAGTTTTGGGTAAAAAAAAGTTTGTTTGTTGGTCGATTTTAGCAAAACCTATCTTGTATTAATCGACGAGAAACATTATTTTACCAAAAACAGATGAGGAGTGGATGTTTACACCATATTGAATGGATTTACAAATCACATTCACACCACTTATCTCAACTCAACAGTTATGGATGAAACATTATTTTGTATCATCTTAAGATAAAATATCTTTCGTTTTTGAAAAGGTTTTTTTAGGTTATGCCAAAAGGAAAAAAGGATTGAATGAGTTTGATGTTTTTTTGGCGATGGCGAGAGCTTAGATTAGCGAGATATCCATCTCGAATCCTAGTCTCAGGAGCTCGTGGTATTCACTCCGTTCCATTTCCATCTTTATTAAAAAAAGTGTTTTGGATATTTTTAAGTATTTTGAAGTTTTATTGGGAAAATGCATTCGATGTTAATCGAGGTTTGTTTATGGTTATGAAAAAAAGGTTGAAGTGGCTTTAAGGTTTTAAAAATGATTTGAATGTGGATGGTTGATCAATTGAAATAGTGGGAACGGTTTGAAAAGAAAAGTTTCAGATGGATTGGTTTTGAGATGATTTTGAAAATAGCTTGACATTGGATCAAGCTTTTGACTTGCCTTGCAAAATAGTTTTGAAAATGATTTTGAGTAAGTGATTAGAAATGAATTGAAATCAATGGTTAAAGATAACAAATATGATTAATAATGCAAAGGGTGCGAATTCGATCGCAGGGGGGTGAAAGTTCAAGTGTAGTGACACAAACTCAAACACAAAGCATAAATCAAACGCAACAAGAACCACAAGAGCATATACAATAGTTACATCACACATCCACAACAAATGATTCGGAAAAATAAAGTGAAAAGAAAATGCACAGATTAAAATCATGACGCAAAGAATCAAAATTGAGTATGCAAAGACGAGCGAAAGCTATCAGAAGAAATTAAATCTGATCTAAACATAACGATGTTGGGTTGTTATTCTTAACACAAATAATAAAAAAACCAATTTCTAACGCGTAAGCGGTCATTGCAAGTCGAATCAAGAAACAATAATATAATAAAAATAAAATTAAAGCATAAATTTGCAAATCAAAATGCGAAATGGTAAGCACACAAAAAGCCGATCATCGTTATGCTAAACCATCATACGTGTGTACAAAATCAAAGTGTAATGTAATCAATTAAAAATACCACACATAAACCATTAAGTCAACCAATAGCTTGCTACACTTAACGTGATCATCGCAATATGGATCAAAAATCGTGCGGATCTAAGTTTATTAAAAAGAAACACAAAGAAAAATAAATTTTAATGTGCTAAAAAAATCAACGATGTTGATAATGCAAAAAAAATGCGATCATCTCAATCGGATCGAACCAACACAAATGTCACGCATTATGTACACCTATATGCAAACTGCATATCAACACGATTCAATCCTGTTGAAATACAAGAGACTAAGAGACATTTGAATAATCCGTGTGTTTTGAAAAGCATTGCGGAGACTTTATTATATATAGAGAGATTACAACTAATTACAACATATATTCGATGTGGGACTATTATATATACAAATTTTCTTAACACTATATTTACAAATATCAACAATCCCCCTCAAGCTTGAGCATATAAGTCAAATGCACCAAGCTTGTTACATATATAATTAGTTCTGGGGCTTCGCAGCGATTTTGTAAACACGTCTTCCAATTGATCATTAGAGTTGACAAAGTTTGTGATGATGTCACCTGGTTCAACTTTCTATCTGAAAAAGTGACAATCTATCTCAATATATTTGATCCTCTCATGGAAGACTGGATTTGAAGCAATGTGAAATGCAGCTTGATTATCCAAAATAAGTGTCATTGGTCTTGCTTATTCAATTTGACATTCTTTGAGCAACTATTTTAAACAAATAAATTCACATGTTGCCCTTGCCATGACCCTATACTCTACCTAGGCACTTTACTTCGGAAAAAATCATTGAATGAGTTTGATGTTTTTTTGGCGATGGCGAGAGCTTAGATTAGCGAGATATCCATCTCGAATCCTAGTCTCAGGAGCTCGTGGTATTCACCCCGTTCCATTTCCATCTTTATTAAAAAAAAGTGTTTTGGATATTTTTAAGTATTTTGAAGTTTTATTGGGAAAATGCACTCGATGTTGATTGAGGTTTGTTTATGGTTATGAAAAAAAGGTTGAAGTGGCTTTAAGGTTTTAAAAACGATTTGAATGTGGATGGTTGATCAATTGAGATAGTGGGAACGGTTTGAAAAGAAAAGTTTCAGATGGATTGGTTTTGAGATGATTTTGAAAATAGCTTGACGTTGGATCAAGCTTTTGACTTGCCTTGCAAAATAGTTTTGAAAATGATTTTGAGTAAGTGATTAGAAATGAATTGAAATCAATGGTTAAAGATGACAAATATGATTAATAACGCAAAGGGTGCGAATTCGATCACAGAGGGGTGCAAGTTCAAGTGTAGTGACACAAACTCAAACACAAAACATAAATCAAACGCAACAAGAACCACAAGAGCATATACAATATTTACATCACACATCCACAACAAATGATTCGGAAAAATAAATTGAAAAGAAAATGCACAGATTAAAATCATAACGCAAAGAATCAAAATCGTGTATGCGAACACGTGCGAAAGCTATCACAAGAAATTAAATCTGATCTAAACATAACGATGTTAGGTTGTTATTCTTAACACAAATAATAAAAAACCAATTTCTAACGCGTCAGCGGTCATTGCAAGTCGAACCAAGAAACAATAATATAATAAAAATAAAATTAAAGCATAAATTTGCAAATCAAAATGCGAAATGGTAAGCTCATAAAAAGATGATCATTGTAACACCCCGATAATAATAAAATAATTATTTAAATTGAGTTAATAATTTATTTATTAATTTAATTAAATAATTGGAAATTTTATTATTATTATTTTTGGATTATTATTATTATTCGGAAAATATATATAAGTTGGAATTTAGAAAAAATCCCATTTTTTTGGTAAAAAGGTTAATTTCACGTGAAAAGGGGAAAAGAGGCAGAAAAGGGAAAAGGGCAAAAAGCCAAAGAACGAAGGTTGAAGGAAGGGAAAGCTTGGAGCTCAGAGACTGCCGGATTAACTCAGGTAAGGGGGGTTTATCATCGATTAATGGGTATTATGGGATAATATGTGATGGGTAGTAAGAAACCATGGATTTTGACTCTGATTTGAATGATGCATGCTGAAATTGTGAAATATTTGATGAACGAATTTGGATGATAATTGACGAAGACTCGTAGGAATTAGAGGTAGTAAGGTTAGCGATTTGGGAAGCCGAATGTGTATGATCTGTAATTGATAAAACGAATGAACATGTATGAAAATTGGACTGTAGAAGGTTGGAATTGGATAGATCTCGCAGCAGAGAAAGCCATTGCAGATCTGGAATTTCTGGCTCTGGTCATACGCGTATGGCACTAGGCAATACGCGTATGAGAGGGCTGGTACGCGTATGGTTAAGGCATTACGCGTATGAGTGAAAAAGATGATATTTTGAACGTAGATTCGTCTCTGTTGGTACGCGTATGAGGATGTGGTACGCGTAGCATACGCGTATGGGTTGGGCGAGGGAATGCGCCATACGCGTATGGACATAGGCGATACGCGTATGGGCAGACTTGTGGTTTCCCTGAACAGTTGTTGTGCAGTTTTTGGTTGTTTAGGCTGAGTGCTGTAACTTAGCTGATGTATGACGTAGTGGGGATCAATTTCCGTTGTTTTGAGTAGTATAGGTATTAGTAGAGTGTGCTAATACTGTGTTTGATTATGCGGCATGATATGATATGCTTTTGTGATAAAATGTGTTGATGATGTGTGATGGTATGCATGCTGCTGTGAATGTATCAGTTATGTATGCATTTGTGAATAGACTGTTTTATGGCTTAGAGTGTGAGCATATGTCTATTCTTGAGTTGTTGTTGTTGTTGCATTGCTAGGTGATTAGCATGCATATGGTGGCCCATTTGGGGTGGTAGCTAATTCCCATGGTGAGGAATTAGTGAGTAAATCATTTTGATTGTTATTGATGTTTGCGTGCTAGGTGATTAGCGTGCATAGCATGGCCCATTTGGGGTGGTAGCTAATTCCCATGGTGAGGAATTAGTGAGTGAGTCACTATGTCTCAAATGAGTGGGACTAGTGAGCTTGGTAGCCGTGCCTGGATTTGGACGGTGAGGTTGAACTATATGTTCATAAATAGTCGGTACCGCATGCATGGAGTCTCATTGCATAATATATGTATGGTGTGTAATATGAATGGATGTATTCCAATATTACACGTGTAATTGTGTTGGTATTGTTGTGATGTTATTGAGTATGATGTTGAATTAATATGCTGTTCCTGAATGTGTGATGTGATTAGGGTGATTAATGTGTTAAATTACTTAACATGACATGATATTTTATAATGCTTATTATATTGATTGAGGAACTCACCCTTACAACTATTTTTCAGGTAACGAGAAATGAGTTGAGTAGAAGCTAATTATTGGAGTCTAGTGTAGTCTCCGTAGTGGGTCGTGCTCTGATAGATGTAACATCGGGATGGGTTGTCTTAACTTGTTTCGAATGTTTTATTGTTGGTTGAGAACCATTTTCCATGTAATGTTTTACATGATTGATGAAATTATATCCGCTGTGTTTTATGCAATTGTTTAAGTTTGAAATTAATAAAAGAGCATGACCGTTATATTGTTGAAAAATGTGGAAGATTGTGTGACACCCTTAATGGGCATAATTACTCTGATGTTATATTTTGATATTTAATTAAATTATTGGGGTATTTTAGAAGGGTGTTACAATCATCGTTATGCTAAACCATCATACGCGTGTACAAAATCGAAGTGTAGTGTAATCAATTAAAAATATCGCACATAAACCGTTAAGTCAACCAATAGCTTGCTACACTTAACGTGATCATCGCAATATGGATCAAAAATCGTGCGGATCTAAGTTTATTAAAAAGAAACACAAAGAAAAAGAAATTTTAATGTGCTAAAAAAAATCAACGATGTTGATAACGCAAAAAAATGCGATCATTGCAATCGGATCGAACCAACACAAATGTCACGCA
This sequence comes from Lathyrus oleraceus, assembly GCF_024323335.1. Taxonomy (NCBI): domain Eukaryota; kingdom Viridiplantae; phylum Streptophyta; class Magnoliopsida; order Fabales; family Fabaceae; genus Lathyrus; species Lathyrus oleraceus. The sequence goes on from NC_066583.1 coordinate 193,827,373, forward strand.
TTATGTACACCTATATGCAAACTGCATATCGACACGATTCAATCCTGTTGAAATACAAGAGACTAAGAGACATTTGAATAAACCGTGTGTTTTGAAAAGCATTGCGGAGACTTTATTATATATAGAGAGATTACAACTAATTACAACATATATTCGATGTGGGACTATTATATATACAAATTTTCTTAACACTATATTTACAAATATCAACAATCCGCCTCAAGCTTGAGCATATAAGTCAAATGCACCAAGCTTGTTACATATATAATTAGTTCTGGGGCTTCGCAGGGATTTTGTAAACATGTCTTCCAATTGATCATTAGAGTTGACAAAGTTTGTGATGATGTCACCTGGTTCAACTTTCTATCTGAAAAAGTGACAGTCTATCTCAATATATTTGGTCCTCTCATGGAAGACTGGATTTGAAGCAATGTGAAATGCAGCTTGATTATCTAAAATAAGTGTCATTGGTCTTTCTTATTCAATTTGACGTTCTTTGAGCAACTATTTTAAACAAATAAATTCACATGTTGCCCTTGCCATGACCCTATACTCTACCTTGGCACTTTACCTCGGAAAAAAGGATTGAATGAGTTTGATGTTTTTTTGGCGATGGCGAGAGCTTAGGTTAGCGAGATATCCATCTCGAATCCTAGTCTCAGGAGCTCGTGGTATTCACCCCGTTCCATTTCCATCTTTATTAAAAAAAGTGTTTTGGATATTTTTAAGTATTTTGAAGTTTTATTGGGGAAATGCACTCGATGTTGATCGAGGTTTGTTTATGGTTATGAAAAAAAGGTTGAAGTGGCTTTAAGGTTTTAAAAATGATTTGAATATGGATGGTTGATCAATTGAGATAGTGGGAACAGTTTGAAAAGAAAAGTTTCAGATGGATTGGTTTTGAGATGATTTTGAAAATAGCTTGACGTTGGATCAAGCTTTAGACCTGCCTTGCAAAATAGTTTTGAAAATGATTTTGAGTAAGTGATTAGAAATGAATTGAAATCAATGGTTAAAGATGACAAATATGATTAATAACGCAAAGGGTGCGAATTCGATGGCAGAGGGGTGCAAGTTCAAGTGTAGTGACACAAACTCAAACACAAAGCATAAATCAAACGCAACAAGAACCACAAGAGCATATACAATATTTACATCACACGTCCACAACAAATGATTCGGACAAATAAAGTGAAAAGAAAATGCACAGATTAAAATCATGACGCAAAGAATCAAAATCGTGTATGCAAACACGTGCGAACGCTATCACAAAAAATTAAATATGATATAAACATAACGATGTTGGGTTGTTATTCTTAACACAAATAATAAAAAACCAATTTCTAACGTGTAAGCGGTCATTGCAAGTCGAATCAAGAAACAATAATATAATAAAAATAAAATTAAAGCATAAATTTGCAAATCAAAATGCGAAATGGTAAGCACACAAAAAGCTGATCATCGCTATGCTAAACCATCATACGCGTGTACAAAATCGAAGTGTAATGTAATAAATTAAAAATATCGCACATAAACCGTTAAGTCAACCAATAGCTTGCTACACTTAATGTGATCATCGCAATATAGATCAAAAATCGTGCGGATCTAAGTTTATTAAAAAGAAACACAAAGAAAAAGAAATTTTAATGTGCTAAAAAAATCAACGATGTTGATAACGCAAAAAAAAATGCGATCATCGCAATCGGATCGAACCAACACAAATGTCACGCATTATGTACACCTATATGTGAACTGCATATCGACACGATTCGATCCTGTTGAAATACAAGAGACTAAGAGACATTTGAATAAACCGTGTGTTTTGAAAAGCATTACGGAGACTTTATTATATATAGAGAGATTACAACTAATTACAACATATATTCGATGTGGGACTATTATATATACAAATTTTCTTAACACTATATTTACAAATATCAACAATCCCCCTCAAGCTTGAGCATATAAGTCAAATGCACCAAGCTTGTTACATATATAACTAGTTCTGGGGCTTCACAGGGATTTTGTAAACACGTCTTCCAATTGATCATTAGAGTTGACAAAGTTTGTGATGATGTCACCTGGTTGAACTTTCTATCTGAAAAAGTGATAGTCTATCTCAATATATTTGGTCCTCTCATGGAAAACTGGATTTGAAGCAATGTGAAATGCAGCTTGATTATCCAAAATAAGTGTCATTGGTCTTGCTTATTCAATTTGACGTTCTTTGAGCAACTATTTTAAACAAATAAATTCACATGTTGCCCTTGCCATGACCCTATACTCTACCTCGGCACTTTATCTTGCAACTACATTTTGTTTCTTACTTTTCTAGGATATAAGGTTTCCTCCAAAAAGTACACAATACCCAGAGGTGCATCTTCTATCAATGGGTAACCCTGCCCAATCAGCATCGGAGTATCCAATAATCTGAGTATGTACTTTATTTTCATACACTAGACCTTTTCCTGGAGCACGTTTGATGTATCTCAGAATCTAGATAGCAATATCCATGTGTTCCTGACAAGGGGAATTTAAGAACTCACTTACCACACTAACTGCAAAATAAATGTCTGGACGAGTGACTGTGAGATAATTCAACTTTCCAACCAATCTCATATACCTTCCTGAGTTAGATAGAGACTCCCCCTGATTGGGTAGTAGTTTGACACTTGGATCCATAGGAGTATGAGTTGGTTTAGAATTCAACAAACATGTTTCTTCCAAAATATCCATAGCATATTTCCGCTGAGAAATCACCAAACCATATTTAGATTGGGCTACCTCAATACCCAAGAAATAACGAAGTTTACCAAGATCTTTTGTCTGAAATTGATTTGAGAGAAGTTGTTTTAACTGGAGTATACCCTGCTGATCACTACCAGTTATGACAATATCATCTACATATACAATAAGATAAATACACCCTTGGGCTGAGTGACGATAAAAAACAGAATGGTCAGCTTCACTACGGACCATACCAAAATGTTGTACTACAGTGCTGAATTTTCCAAACCAAGCTCGCGGAGATCGCTTAAGACCACAAAAGACCTGTGTAATCTACACGCCATATTCGATGACTCCCTCTGAGCAACAAATCTAGGTGGTTTCTCCATCTATACTTCCTCTTCAAGATCACCATGTAAAAAAGCATTTTTGATGTCAAGTTGATGAAGAGGCCAATGTCGAATGGTTGCAATGGCTAGAAGAAGTCTAACAAATGCCATCTTGACTACAGGAGAAAAGGTATCACTATAATCCAATCCAAAAATATGAGTATATCCTTTGGCTACCAAGCGAGCTTTAAATCGATCAATCTTACCATATGGACCAACCTTCATTGTATAAAGCCAACGACAACCTACTAAAGATTTCCCATGGGGTAGAGGAACCAGTTCCCAGGTACCACTGTTTTGAAGAGTAAACATTTCATCAATCATTGCTTGCCTCCACTCAGGGTGAGATAATGCTTCACCTGGAGTTTTAAGAATAGAAACAGAAGACAATGAAGACAAATAAGTATACTACAAAGCGGAAAGACGATAATAATATAAATCAATATAATGTGGAGAATGATTTTGTGTTTGACGTATAGCTTTTCGAAGGGCAATCGGAAGATTGGACTCAGGTTGTAGAATCAGATTCGATGATGGCGAAGGCGTCGGAGAAGAGTCTACAATGACCTCAGAGATAGGTATGACCTCAGCTACAAGGACGACGGGTATTGGGTGACGATGCTGATATGTTTGAAGTGGTCGAGAAGTTGGGGGGTCAGGAGCCCTAGACTGATGGGGGATAATGGTAGGCGGGACATTAATAATTGTCGGAAAATGTGTGGGAGTACTTTCTTGAATGGGTTCTTGAGTTACGTGACTGGACTCAAAATATGGAATCGACTCGAAGAAGGTAACATCTTCCGATACGAGTAATCATCGTAGAGTATGTGAATAACAATGATAACCTTTTTGGGATCAATGATAACCAAGAAATACACATTTTAATGATCGAGCTGATAGTTTATCAAGACCGGGGGAGAGATTGTGTACAAAACATGTGGACCCAAAGACTCAGGGAGGAATTGGGTGAAGTGGGGAATTGGGAAAAAGGATTGAATGAGAGAATTTATTGTTAAGGACAAATGAGAGCATGCGATTTATAAGGTAACATGTCGTTAGCACAACATCCCCTCAAAACCAAAGTGGAACATTACCATGGAGAAGTAGGGTCAGAGTGGTTTCTACAAGATGTCGATTTTTGCATTCGGCTACCCCGTTTTGTTGAGGTGTGTGAGGGAAAGATGTTTGATGAAGAATACCACTGCGTGACATAAAATTCTGAAATTGTTGGGATAAATAGTCACGGGCATTGTCACTTCTTAAGGTACGGATAAACATACCGAATTGAGTTCTTATTTCTTGATAGAACTGTTCAAAAATAGAAAATAATTCAGATCTATTCTTAATTTAAAATAACCACGCGCAACATGAAAAATCATCAATAAAGGTGACAAAATACATAGACTCAAGAGTAGAGACAGTGTGCGAGGGACCCCAAACATCGGTGTGAACTAAAGCGAAAGGGGACGAAGCTCGTTTGTTGACTTGATTGGGAAACTGACCACGAGTGCATTTCCCTAGCTGACACGACTCACAATGTAAATTAGATACCTTCGATAAATTTGGCACCAACTTATGTAGTTTGGAAAGGCAGGGATGACCTAACTGGGCATGGATAGTTAGTGGAGAATCTTTGACTGAGCATGTCTGAGATGACACTGAGAGGTAATAAAGGCCTTAAGACTCACATCCGACACCAATCGTCAGTCCTGAACTCCCATCCCACAGGGTAACACTATTGTTACTGAAGGTGACACTACCATCAAGAGAACGAGTTAAGCGACTGACTGAAAGTAAATTAAATGGACAATTAGATACATAGAGGATATAAGTAACAAAGAGAGAAGGTATTTTGAACAGTATCAATCCCTTCGGATCGGGTTTGAGAACCATTAGCAGAAGTTATAGTAGGTAAGAAACAAGATGTAGAGAGGGAAGAGAAAAGATTTTTATTACCGGTAACATGATCACACGCACCAGAATCAAGGACCCAAGGTCTAAGAGAAGATGATTGAAAGAGACAAGCAGATGAATTACCAGTGTGTGCTACCGAAGCAGTAGAATCTAAGTTCTAATAATTCTGATACCACCTGAGAAAATCATCGTAGTTTGGTGTAAAGTTATGAGGAGTATCCGTGAGTATCACATCTGAAATAGTTGCCCTATGGAGAGTGGGGCGGTGGGAAAATTGTCGGGATCGGTCGTTGGACGTGCTGTCACGTGCGAAGGTTTCTGCCGATGAAAAGTGGGAAACGACTGGATCGGAGGAGGAGTTTCTGTCGGTAGGTTACCGGAGAATTTTGAAAAGTGAGAGGCAACCAGAGTGATGACACAGTTTCTAAAAAAAAATCCTCACCGGAAGACAATGGGTCAACCAGGTAAAGCACAACGAAGAAAGAATTGCCTCTTAGCAGACTCTAGATACCATGTTGAAATACAAGAGACTAAGAAAGATTTGAATAAACCGTGTATTTTGAAAAGCATTACAGAGACTTTATTATATAGAGAGAGATTACAATTAATTACATGATATAGTCGATGTGGGACTATTCGATATACAAATATTCGTAACACTATATTTACAAATATCAATAGATCCGAACAACATAATCAAAGTATAAATAAAACAACATTGATCCAGCAGTGTTTACAATATTTGTACATCTGATCCAACATAATCGAAAAATAGAAAAACAATATAACACATAATGCCCAACAAAATTTCGTATTGTTACAAAATTAAAATAGAGCTAAAGTAATTATATAAAAAAACATTAACAATAAAAAAAATATATATATATATATATATATATATATTATTATATATATATATATATATATATATATATATATATATATATATATATATATATATATATATATATATATATATATATATATATATTATATATATAGGAGAGAGAGAGAGAGGAGAGAGAGAGAGAGAGAGAGAGAGAGAGAGAACATATATTAAGAATAAATAGTACTAATACCTCATATTAATATTTTGATCGGTCTCCCCTTTTTTTCAAGAAAAAAAAAACAAATCAGCATGTGCATGTATGTGTTGGCTCAGTTTCTCACCTTTTTTTAGAGTGCCACAAATGTGTTTTTTTTAGATTTGTCTCACCTCTCGGCATCACTACTATATATATACATATTATTTTAGGGTTTCTAATAATTTTTTAAAATCCACAAATGCCCTTAGTGCTTAATATAGAGACAAAAATAAATAAAATTAGTTAAAATTAAATAAAATTAAACACTACAAAATAATAAAATAAAAATAAAAACACAAATAATTTTATTTAATTTTTCTAGAACTTTGACAAAAATGCAAAAATAAAAAGACTCAAAATAAATAAACGTCGGGCACAAGAATGCCAAAAAAATTAAATTGGTTGCGTCAAAATGATCAACGTGAAATAAACTTCTCGGAAATATACAGCGTTTGATTTAATTTTGAAATAAATTTTAACCAGTTAAAAGGCTCAGACTGATCAAAATGCGACCGAAGCAGTAGTCAAAAAATAAAATGAGCATACGAGATTAAACTACACAAAACGTAAATTAATATAATTGACATCTACAAGCTCGTTTTGAAATTTTCCGTCCATTGATTTTACGCACAGTTGAGATCCAGTTTGATCGGTATGTCTGTAAATTCGAAAAAATATTATGACTGATAATTTGGATATTGTGCACGACAAAATGCATGTTACGCTATGCATATGATGTTAATGATTCGATGAATGCATTGATTCGGAGATTCAGGATCAAAATTGAGGTATGACAGTTGCCCCTATTTAAATAGTTTTACCAAATGGTATGAGCGATGACAATCCACATAGTATCCTGGTGAAAGATATTTAAATACAAAAGACTCAAATTTTGTCCCTAAATGTCGACGATAAGATATGGTATGTTATGCATGCATGAATGATTATTTTACGTTTTGGTTCGCTGGGGTTATGATGTGATGAACCCTAACATGATTTTTTTTATGGATGATGGACAAACATGTGGGGAATGATGGAGATACAGTAGTGGTGATTCACAGGAAATGTCAAACACAATGGGTGAAGACTAATTGGGGATGACAAATTGCTGGGGGGAGAATACTGGGGTATATTCAAAGTATGTTTTATCAATAGGTTCAGACATGATCTGACACTTTAGAATATATCTGATAGTTCTGGAGATTTCTCAAAAGAAATTCATCCAATCATAGATTTTGGAGATTCCTAACAGGGAATTTATCCAAGACAAGAATAAATTGGAGACTTCTCACTAGAAGATCACCCAAACAATAAGATATTGGAATTTTCTTACTAGAAAATCATCCACATAAAACGTTGGAATTTTCTTATCAGAAAGTCATCCATACAAAACAAGATTAGGAGTCTTCTTACGAGAATATCATCCATGTAAAAGGCTAAGACGGTCTTTTATGAAGAAATCAATTAAGACAAACATCATTAGAGTTTTTCTAACTAGAATAATATCCAAGCTTCTGGGAATTCCTTAAAATGAATAGTCAAACATGACTTTCTAGGAACCATTAGGAAAAAACAGGGTAATCAGACTCTATGTATGTGCCAACAAAAGTTGGATTTTGACCATAAGTATTGGTTACAATTAGCTTCTAACGGATTGGTACCAATTACAACTGGAATTTTAAATGATGTTGGCGACAACCAAACTCTAGGTACCAATTATGATTGGATTTGCAAACGGAATGCCAGTTATGACTGGACTTTTGGAGGATACCGATAACAATTGGACTTTGAGGACAGAGTGCCAGCAACAACGGGTCTTTTGGGTCAAAGGACAACAATCAACAACAAGACCTGGGTCAATGCAAAATGAGCACGAAGTACACTTCGGACCATGCATGATTGGATTTTTATTTTATGCATGATATATGAATGATCATGATATGCAAATGCTAACTCTACATATACTGGGAGTTTGTGGAGACTCTTTAGGGAGATTTTAATTCCTTAACATCAATAACTCGACCAAACGCCTTGTGATGGATGCTGCTAAGCGAAAATTCATCAAGCTTGATAATTGTTTTTGTTCAATAGATTATTCCAGAAGGTTGGCAAGTTATGCCCCATGGAGATCTCTGTTACAGTGGTCTAGGGGTGCTTCTACAACCACGAAACGTTTGAGACAACAAATGATTTCCTTTTAATCTTCCCATATGTCAAAGAAAAATTGTGTTTTTTCAATATGTGTTAAAAAATCTTTTAAAGTTCAAAATCTCATTATTAACAAATAAATGGCGTTTTGCATAACAAAGAAAAGCAGAGAAAAAAACACAGGTGACAATATTGATAGGCAAGTTTTGTATTCATCCTAAGGATCCATAACAACAATGTTAGAAGATCTGGCCGTAGGCGCGTACTTCCTTCGAATGCGACGGATCTCGGTCTCAAAATAAGCCTTCATCTGAGTCTTCTCGAGGACAAGCTAATCAACAATCTTCTTCCAAGAAACAGAAGGTTGAGGCATGCTAGAAGATGAAACCTCTGGCTCTCTCTGTCTCTTCGTTACTCGTTCTTCAAGTAGCTCAATAAGTGCATCTTTGTCCTTAGACTCCAACTGCAACTCTTCATGCTTCTTGCTCAAACCACGAAAACGTTCTTCCCACATATCCTTCTCTTGCTTCATTTTGGCGAGCGCGTCTTCCAACTCCTCTACATCTTGGTTAGGGAGAGTTAATGGCTCAACCACAACCATATACATAGGTCTTTCACAAGGATAAGGCATCTTCAACTCCAAAGCTCTCTTCTTCACCCAAAGAGTGTAAGCTTCCAAAGCTACACAATTGCACGGACCAAGCTCGGATATTCCTTTCCTATGCACATTATGCCAAGCATGCACAATCTTCTGCTTCAAATATTAGGGATCTTTACCCTCTTGATAGAGAAGACCTTCTAACAAAGTGTTATTATGCTTGTCTCTCAAGGGGAACCCAAGTTGACGACGAGCCAAAGCAAGGTTATAGTTAATTCCTCCTTGTGTACCAATGAGAGGCACATTAGAGAATTCACCATAACTATCAATAATCTCCAAACTGCTTAAAGACGGATCATACCAAACTATATCATCATTAGTGAGAGACATAAGTCTCTGAGACCACCTTAGACATTGTTTGTTCTCCATAAAAGCAGGTGTCTAAGGCAAGTGCAAAATAAACCACTTGTACATAAGAGGAATGCAACAGAGAATCATTCCCCCACCCTTAGAATTCCTTAGATGCAAAGAGAAATACATATCATCCAATAAAGTAGGCACAGGATTCCCAATCAAGAAAAGTCTAATGACGTTAACATCAACAAAACCGTTAATGTTAGGGAATAAAGCTAATCCATAAATGAGCAACACAAAGATAGCTTCAAAAGCGTCCACGCTACTAGCTTGAGCAAAAGCAGTAGCTTCCTTGATGAGGAAATCAGATGACAACCCAAATAACCCTCCTTTCTTCACCCAATGAGCCTCTATCTCATACTTCTTCAAGTGAAGAGCTTCAACAATAAGATTAGATCGGGGAATCTCCTCCAATCCACTAAAAGGCACTCTACTAGAAACAGGTGTCCCCAAAAGATGAGAATACTCCTCCAAGGTAGGCACAAGCTGAAAATCTGGGAAAGTGAAACAGCGGTAGAAAGTATCATAGAACTGCACTAGTACACTCAAGAGTCCTTCAACCACATCAGCAGATAAGATGCACAAAAGCTTCCTGTTAATACCTTAGGATTGGCATTAATTTTGTAAAACAAATAATGTAATCATCTCTGTTGTTTTAATATGTTGGGTTGAAGAAGTTCAACATCTGGACCAACATGTCATGTACGATGTCACGACATCATGCCTGTGACATCGTACATGTGTAGAAAACTGAATTAATTAATTCAGTATATATTCTGGGATTAGTGAGGATATTTGGTGAATATCCTAACTTCCATGTGGAGGTCTTAAAGACTCAATCAGAATATATATAGGCTCCAAATATGGAGATATATATGGAGAGATTTTAGGATTGAAGACCTTGTTTGTAGCAGAATTTTTCTGCTGGCTTTGTAACAGCAAAGAAGAAGTCTGCTGCGATTTCTGAAGGCCCAAATCCAGTTGGGTGATTAGGTTATAAATAGCAAACTGTAACCTAGTTTTTGTAAGCCTCTTAGAATGAAAAATTAGGGGTGTGTGTGAGGTAAACCTCCCAACTTGTGGGAAGGTTACCATGTGTTTCTCAGTGTTCAAAGCTGAGAGTATTTGTAACTCAAAGCCTATAGGCAAGAGTGATTATGTGCTTGAACGAAGCTGCGAAGCAAGTTCAAGTTGTTTAGCATTACATTGTATTTGTAGTGATAGGAATGGAAACTGGAGGTTTCTATCTAGGAGTTCCTAGGTATAGATTGCATTGGGTAGGAATTAAGTGAAGAGTTGTAAACGGGGGAGTTTAACTCTGAATTAATACTGCTGATAGTGGATCTTCTTCCTGGCTTGGTAGCCCCCAGACGTAGGTGATGTTGCACCGAACTGGGTTAACAATTTCCTGTGTTTGTTTACCTTCTGCATGTTATAATCCTGTCTGCCATAACTCAGGTTGTAATTCAGTCTGCTTATCAAGTTAATAACAAACCTGATACATAACCTTTTGTTTGAATGTCAATCAGAATGTTTTGACATTCATCATTAACAACACATACTGAATAATAGACATGTTGCTCTCAGTTCAATATTTAGTTAAGTCTGGTCTTCAAGAGGATAACAGGCCTGGCCAAAGGTTCATAGTGAAACCGTCAAACTGGATGTCTTGACAGTTGTTAGTGTAGGCTGATACTGAAGTAGAGACTGGTTAGTCTTTCACAGTCTAGCAAAGTTAGCACAGTCTGTTTTCAGGAACATAACAGAATCAGCATGAGGTATATGTTCTGGATGTCAAACTGAATGTTGTGACATTCACACCTGACAGTTTATGCTAAATTGTAGGATAATTAGTTTTTCTGTTTCAGCATTTTTCTCAGGCTAATTTTAGGAATCCAACAGCTGAGCTAAAATCCAGGAAAATAACAACTAACCTACAATTAATGAACCTAACAAATAGCCTATTTATCAGCTCCATAATGTGTGGAAATTAGGTTAACTTGCTTGACTTTTGGTTTAGGAAACACGAGTACTAAGCCAGCAAACTGGAATACAGTAACAGGTGATGTTCAAATCAATATTGATATATCATGTTGATAACTGTGCAAACACAACAAAAGTAAGTGTGGTGTTTGATCTATGCTGTGTCTTTGTACAAGAAGGACAGAACTAGGTGTTCTTCCATTCTAAGGTAATACAGTAGCAGATGTCGTGTCAATTGTGAAAGCGTGCTTGAGTACAGGGTTTTTAATTTGTATAACTGTCTTGTTGTATTAGTTACAATGTTGGATCAGATGTCATGACTTGGAATAGAACATCTGAATTCTGACTACGCCAGAATTTCACTTCCCATGACGTTGTTTGAAGTCCAAAGGATCTAATACAAAAGATGCTAGCTTCCTAAACTTTTTCAATTCGAGACATCTGAAACTGTACTTCTTAGTGTTCCTTCGTCCACAGTCCATGGTCTGAAAATATTTGCAAATGATACCTTAGTTCCTTGAAATTTTCGTGTGATGAATGTTATAATGCACATGAATGCATGAATGCAACAATCACAAATAAGGGATCACACACAAGGCAAACAAAGGTCAAGGGATGAATCAAGTCATTGTCAAGATCAATCATCCATTTTGGTGGATTATGGTTTACACCTTATCAACACCCAAGTTCCATTGATGTTGACAAGACTTGATTGGATCAACCAAGAATCAAGGGTTTATTGCAAGTCACGAGCATGGAGTCTGAGTAAGAACCATCCCAAAGGAGTGAACTAAGGATAAATACCCTGTAGATCATGTTCTAAAAAGTTCCCAGAGTCTTAATTCCATCTATCGGATATTACAGGTTAAGATGACTGACTCATCGACCCATAATATTCTCAAGAGAAACTCGTATGAGTATAGTATCGCGTAACAACTGTTATCAAGTCTACACTTGAACAGTTTTCGCACTACGTCCTAAATAGGCCAAGAGGGGGTAAATGTTCTACGGTCCTTAGCTTCTCAGACCCAAATTAGAGATAGTAATGCCTAACCACAAATACTTGTGTGACATTTCCAAATCCAATAGAGTCTCCACTGAGCGGATGGATCTCAAGCCAACTTGTTAAGGACTACTCCACACAAGTCGAACATGACTATACCATCCTCCTATCTTAATTGCACTCAAGTTCGGGTTAGAACTTATCTCACCACTCAGAGATCACCAAGCACAACAAGCAAATTATATCACACATACATATATACAAACATCACATATATATACAAATATATACACACAAAAAATAGGCTAAACCCACTGGAGACTACTCCCCAACAGATTCACCACTTAATTTCTGTAGCGGTAAATTCATAATCATCAAGCTATGGATAAGCTAGAAATCAAATAACAAGAGTCGCCACCGCGCTTTTATTGTTTCCAAGGGGAAAGGGAAAAAGTACGAACAAAACCCAAAAATAAGAAGTTTTCAAATCAAAACTAATAAAAATTCAGAGATTACAGGTAAGAGGGTTGGTTACACAGAGGGAAGGTGTTAGCATCCAAAGTGTCCTAGGTACTCCTAGGGATCCCTTTTTGTGTGTATATGTATTTTGTACAAAGTGATGTTTACCAACAAATAGAATGGGGGGATTAGAAAAGAATTTATTAATTATATTTTTGTATTTGGCAAGACCTTCGGTCTTGTGCCTACGTACCAACATAAGAATGAGGGATCAAAATCTCGTAGTTCGTGATACAAATTTCAAAGTGGATGCGTTGCTTTTAACAAAAAAAATTAAGTTTGAAAGGCGCAAAGGGCTAAAAATGGTTTGCATGAGTTAGTTCTTTTTGACTTTTTGAAAGTTTAAGTCGAGTATAATTAAGTTTATCTACAGGTTTGATTTAAGAAAAGAAGTTTAAAAAATGCAATGGCATAAGGCCAAAGTTTCTATCTTTTTGGAAAGTGGTCAAAGTTTAGAACAAAATAAGTTCAATCAAAGAAGATTTTGAAAAAGAGGGAGATATTTTGAAATTAAAGAAATTGGGAGAAGATGAAGAGACTAATCCTATGTACAAAATTAAAAGTTTAGAGTTGAAAAGATCTGACCAAATGGGTAGCAATCCAATAGACAAGAATGTCAATAGAAACCCATAATTCCCTTGGACTTTTAGAATCAAGCAACACACAAATGCACAATTATATTATCTTGAAGAGCAAAGCATCAAATAAAGATGGCCACATCCAAGCTTATCCATTCCATGATCTTCTTCAAGGTAGCCCATGTAACATGAATTTCACAAGTCACAGGTTCAAAATAACAGCTTCACAATGATCATGTTGCAGATGAACTTAGAGAGATCTTGAATGATGTATCAGATGAAGTTTCAAATTGCAAGCACTTGGTTTCTCAATAAGTTGGCATTGGCCAAGTCCTTTAGCATAGGAATGTTGCCTAAATTCTAAGTCCATTTGTCCAAGATCAAGCCAACAGTCCACACAAAAGTTTTTTAGGGTTTTTTGTTGTTATTATGTACATTAATGGCCAAAGACTATACAAACAAACAAGGTATACACAAACAAAATATATCACACAATATGGTCCAAATGGACAAAGTGAAAATTGCATTAACATAAACAATTAGAATGATATGAACAATGGCAAATGTATAAAAGCTAGAATTAAATGACATTAAAGTAAAGGGCTTGAAATTAAAAGTTAGTAGTTAATAGGTTAGAAGTTAGTATTGTTTTTGCTTTTCATTCTTAGACATTCTTTAGAGAATACTCAACCCACTTATCACAAGCATGGATCCTTGAACCAAGACATCTTCCAAAGGAAGGAAAAAAGGCCAAGTTTCCACATAATACCATGAAAGAGGGGAGACTTACAATCTCACTAACTAGAATGCTATGCCTTTTATGTCACAAATTTAGCGCTATGTTAAGCAATCGTAATTGGACTTATGTAGAAGTCCCAACTATTTGAGGTCGGGCAATCGAATTTTGGTGTTAATGCATGTTAGAGACATGGTATTATGAACTATGCTCATGAAACATACCACACATAAAAAGAATATGCAAAAGGTGTGGGATAATCTCGTCCATACTCATGTTAATTTTACAATCAACTAGCTTTAAGACTTTGAGATATCATAGGCCAAATGAGATGAACGCATAAAGAAGGGGAATGAGATGTAGAGGGAGGGGAATAGATGAAATCTCAAATTGGTCAAAGGAGGACTTTTACCAAATTAATATCATTCATTCATTTTGGGAGATGGAATGTACATTCCATCAATCCCCTATCCAATGATGTTAATTTGACAAAGTCAAATCAACCTTGACCAAGGCCCAACAACAAGAGTCAAACACCAACAAGTCATCACAATTGGTCAACAAAATTATTTGGCATTTATTCTAATTAAAAATACTAAAATAATGCATCTAAATTAAATATGGTTTGTCAAATTCCTAAAACCTCATCAAAACACCAAATAAATGGCCATGAGATTTATCATAGGTCAAACAAGGTCAAAGGACCTTGGAGAAAAAATTTCAGAATTTTAAAAGACTTAAAAGTATTTTTAAACAATTAAAAACAAATGAAAAATCAATTAAATCATGAAAAATATTAATAATGATCCAAAAAATAATTTTAATTCAGAATATGGAAGAGGAAAATTTTTGAAATTTTTTGGTGAAACTCTCATATTTTTTGGATCAATATTAAAATTAATATGAATTAATGAAAATCAAAGGAATAAAAATTAAAATCAAAAAATTAAAAAAAAAACGTGGACCACTTGATCTGCCTCATTTATTGAGGTGGCAGATCAAGTGGTGAGAAATGCGCATTCCATGATACACGCTAGTCAGCGCGCCACACACTTGGTCAATACAAGCAATGTCCCTAATTAAAACAATTTGAATCAATCCAATGGCTCTGGACCTTGCCACCTCATTGCCGGAGCAAAGCGCTAGTCGTCTTCTCAGGCGACCTCTGCCAGACTGGTCCATTCATCACCATATCAAAAATGAAAAAGGAGGACATGATCTGAAAGGAAAAATGGTGTAGATCACGAATATCACCTCAATTTTAACTAACTCCTCACATATAGAAAGATATGAGGAGTTGAATTTTGAGGTATGTCAACTGAGTTGCTTCGATTTGACCTCTAAGCAACTCAATCTGCTTCCCTACATTGGTAGGACTTCAGACAACCAAAGAATCAAGAGAATTGAGCAAGATTGAGAGAGAATCGAAGAGATGAAATTTTATAGAAAATACCTTCAATGTAGGCCTGGATTCAACTGTTCTTGCCTTTGCTCGTGCTTGATCTCACTCAGACTGCTTGCAGGAGTAGAATGAAATGCACAAAAGGTCTTGGATCCCTGGAGTTTTGAATCTCAAAACAGTGAGATTCAAACTCAATTTCAAGATGAAATTCTCAGGATTATCCTCTCAAATGGAAGGGTTAGGGGTTTAGGATCAAAGCTGGCACGAATGTGTGTTTAATTCTGATGCTAGAGGTCTCTATTTATAGTTGTAGCTCATGATATTTGCACCTTCCAAATCACTTTCCAAAATTGGCAATTGATGATACATGGGTGCATGGGCGTGTACAGGCCCATGAGATCATTGCTTTAGGTCCACAAATGAGTGTAAGAGAGTCTGAAATCAACTTGGATTGCAAGGCAAGTGTGTGTGAAGATTTGAAGTTTGATCTTTGCCAAATGATGATACCATGTTCATGCCATGCGCAACCTTAGAAATTCTTGTCCAAAATGGATGAACTTGGACTTTTTGGAAAGGTTAGATCAAGGTGAACAAATTCCATGTTTAACACTTTTCCAATTGAAGCTTGTATCATGGTCAATTTTGAGGTGGAAGTTTGGAAATTTCAACATGCTGAAAACTTTTCTAAGTGTCAAGTCATATATCTCAATATTCCACCTTGATTAGGTTTTTATGTGAGCTTCAAATGAGAAAAATGTCTTCATAATGGTCACCAATTTCATGTCATTTGGATTTTAAATGATAGATTATGCATTTTTGAAGTTTGGAAAAATCACTTGTTCAATGGTATAGGTCAAAAGTGACCTATAATTTAGCCTCATATCACATGCTCAAAAAAGTTGAATTAGCTCTCACTCCAAACATCAAAGTTTAATTAGACATCTTGAATTTGATTGTGAAACTTGGAAATCTTTCATCTCATAAAAATTGAGCAAGTTATGGCCTTGGGAAGTTGACTTTCAAATTAGGGTTTAGACAAAATGACCTATAATGCTTCAACATAGAAAATGATTTTCCAAGAAAAAATAGCTCTATGTATCAACATGAATGTTGTTTGGAATGTCATTTAGAGTAAATTTTCTCTTAAAATCATTTTCATATGGTGAAAATTGTAGGAGATAGGGTCTAGGGAGACCCAGTTTTGATCAAATGAATTCATCTGGCCAACCAACTTGCTAACCTTCAATTATATTGACTTTCTAGGCTAATTATGGATCATATATGCATAATATGATGAATTTTAAAGTGTCCCTTGAGAAATTTGATCAATTGGTAAGATAGCTTGTTGGAGAAGTTACTCAAGATACCCAGTCAAACTAGGGTTTCCAAGGCAAATCACCCTCAAACTCTTGAAGAAAACTTGATCAATATAACATGTAGAAATCAATGGAACTTATATATGATGCTCATAACCATTCTTGGATCAATCCAAGGTTGTGCTCTCTGTCATGAGGGTCTCAAACCCTAGATGTGAACTTGATAGATCAATGGAGATCATGCCCTACCTACAAAAGAGTTAGGAAAATACAAAGACATATTTTTTGGTATTTTGGTTAGTAAAATGAAAATATACAAGTATGATACAATCACATAGTGCTTGGTGATCTCTCCCAAAACAAACCCAATGAAGGAGGGGCACGGAGGATGCCAAGGTATGATCCCAATGCTAATGCTTATGATGAAATTGCATGAGGGATCTTATGGTCAAATTTGGGGTCTTACAGCTACCCATATTTAAGGACATTCTAGGCGAAGGTTAACATCTTCATGTCGACTCAATAGAATGGGATTAAATAACAACATATAGAAACAAATTTTGGTCCCTAAGAGACCTCATGATGCATATGATATGAATGCAAAACTAAATTCTTGGTGGGGAAACATTACCACAAAGGAAAAGAAATTAGAGAGACTGAAAGTCTGCATGAGTATAATGCATTCCGTTAGGAAAACTCACTGGGGAGACAGATACTCTGGGGGGTAAAAGAGTTATGCGCAAGCCAGACTACGGCTTAAAACTAATGGGGGACTCGAGGGATTCCATGCAAACATGGAAAAGACTCAGTCGGGGAGCTAATGACATTTGCAGGGGATACGAGTAAGTCAGGATAAAACCGAAATACTTGAATCATGCAGGGAAATGCGATTTCACTAAGGAAATGCGCACTCAACTCAACTAGGGAGAAATAAACTTCAACGCAGGAGGAGAAAAAACCTACCATCTACTACCTGTTACTGGGTAAGGAGATAATAAATATCTGACGGAGAGAACATCCGTCACCGATTAGGATGAACATATTATGGAAGACTCGCTGGGAACCAATAGAAGGGAATATTCATTACCGGTTACTGGGTAAGAATAGCCTTGCTGGGGAAAACTGCATAAAATAGGATTTACAACTACCAGTTACTAGGCAGCAGACCAAAGGTGAGAGTATCTGTCATCGGTTAAGATGAACATATCAAGGATAAACTCAACAGGGAAGAAAATCTGTCATCGGTTAGGATGAACATATCAAGGATAGACTTTCCTGGGATTGTCAAGGAGGATATCCGTCATCGGTTAAGATGAACATATCAAGGATAAACCAACTGAACAAAAAGTAGGAATTACATCTACCGAATGCTGGATAGAATATCGTCAAAGAGAAAATCTGTCACTGGTTAAGATGAACATATCAAGGATAGACTCTGCGAGGAGATAAAATAGGAATTACATCTATCAGTTACTGAATAGAATACCAAGAGAGAGAAACCGTCACTAGTTAAAGTGAACATATCAAGGATCAACTCTGCGGGGGGAACAAAGACAGGGTTTACAACTACCGGTTACTGGGTAGAAGACCACAAAGAGAAGGAAACCCGCCATCGATTAGGATGAACATATCAAGGATTAACTCTCTAGGAAACAAGAGTAGGGATTTCAACTACCTTTTTACTGGGTAGAATACCAAAAGTGAGAATATTTGTCATCGGTTAGGATGAACATATCAAGGATAGACTCAAGCAGGGGAGGGAAAGATATTTGTCACCGGTTAGGGTGAACATATCAAGGATATACTTCCTGGGGAATCAGATCCACTAGGGACCTTACTGCTGGGGCACTTTTGCCGGGTATTGGGCAAGAAGTAACAAACTGCAAACTAAGAAGAATATTACCAGTTACTGGGCAATAGACTCTTAGGGAATTCAAAGTATCTATCTAGGTAGGAGCTAGAAAGAAAAAGTCAATCAAGACTCAACCCAATGAGGACATAACTCAAGGGGAGTGGTTCCATCCAGATAAACAACTGGGGAGGAAATCGAAGTAATAATCAACCACGAGGAAACAAACTCAGTGGGGAAGAGGAGAAAGGTTAAAGTCTTTCTGCCTAAGGGGCTGACGCTCTACAATTGAGGGAGGACAGACACCGGAATTTGTATGGGGATAAAGTATCGCCATACAGGGAATGGGAATCTCAAACCAACAATTTAATCAGATATGCGAATATACAAATATGAAATTATGAATGTATATGTATATGATGATTATGCTGACAAGGACGATCGCAAAGAATACAAAGGTGTCACAAATAAATTGAACCATCAGTACAATCCTCGGACAATCTATAAAATATGGAAACAACTGCTAGAGAATAGAGAGATCAACAATCCAAAAAGGCTCAACCCTAACTGGGGAAGGAGGAGATCTGCTGAGGAGAGAGAAATATCGCCAAACCTATGGGGAATTTTAGGTCAACACCATAAACATAGGAGACAACCCTTCAGGGAAATAAACTGCTCAAGAACCAGGAGGAAACTCTGACTAGGGAGCAAGTTGACTGGCGATTGGCGGGGAAACCAATGCCATCTACTGGGGAGATCAACCATTTCTGCTGGAGGAAACCAAACTCCATTGGGGAAGGCAGAAACTCTGTCGAGGGAGACAAGTAGCAGGGTACCTGAATCAACCAACTCTGCTAAGAAAAAGGAACGAAGCTCTACTAGGGAAAAAAATTTCCGAGGAACTGAATCAACACAATCGTCTAGGGATACCCGAAGGGTTAACTGCTTGGGGAACCTCTGATGTTTCGTACTCGAGGACTTGTTATCCATCGGAATGCTGTTGATATTTCTTTTAATTGCCTTGTAAAGTCCTTGCTTTTATATGTTTTAAGAAAAAAACTTTAAAAATTTTAAATTTTCAAAAAATGATCATAATAAAATTTAAATTATTGGCTGAAATAAATAAGAGTAGAAACAATTGGATAAAAGCTCAACTTTATTTGATAGAATGGTAGTCTGTAAATGATAAGACTCCATAGATTTTTACAAAGCTGAAAATGGTAATTTACATGAAAAAGGGTTACATTGAATACAAATGATCCTTAATCCTTCTACCAACTCTTGATATCCACTATGCTCTCGACCGCTGTCGGGGTGATGAATTGATGTCAACCCTTGTGCTCAATCAAGTTCACAAAACACTGAAGATTAGCAAAATGCAGTTACTTGTCATAATCCCTAATTTTTTGCATAAGTTGCCCCAGGGTGGGGTACTCAACTTATCGGGAAATTCTTTCTGTTTTTATGTCTCTAATTTTTGCCTGGATCGCCCTTTCGGGCTTTCAATCCACCGAGACGCTCATTTTTGCCTAAGCCGTCCTTTCGTGTTTTCAACTTAGAGAGTTGTTCTTTTCTTTTTAGGCGAAGTATTTCTTGACTGCATCTGCGTTCACAAGACGAGTGAACTCTTCACCATCCATAGTTGTAAGTATCAATACGCCGCCTGAAAAGGCTCTCTTAACAACATATGGGCCTTCATAATTAGGAGTCCATTTTCCTCTAGAATCTGGTTTGAATGATAAAATCTTCTTGAGCACAAGGTCACCTTCTCTGAACACACGAGATCTGACCTTCTTATCAAAAGCTTTCTTCATCCTTTGCTGATATAATTGACCATGACACATGGCAATCAATCTCTTTTCTTCAATCAAATTCAACTGATCACACCTGGTCTGACACCATTCAGCCTCAGTCAACTTGGCTTCCATAAGCACACGTAATGAAGGAATCTCAACCTCTACGGGGAGCACTGCTTCCATACCATATACAAGAGAAAAAGGGGTTTCCCCTGTTGAAGTGCGGATGGATGTACGATACCCATGCAAAGCAAATGGGAGCATCTCATGCTAATCCTTGTATGTGACAACCATCTTCTGAATGATCTTCTTGATGTTCTTGTTCGCAGCTTCAACAACCTCATTCATCTTGGGTCTGTAAGGAGAAGAATTATGATTTGCAATCTTGAAGTCTTTGCAAATAGCTTCCACCATATTATTATTCAAGTTCGATCCATTGTCAGTAATAATCTTACTTGGCACACCATAATGGCATATAATTTGATTCTTGATAAAGCTCACAACAGCTTGCTTGGCCATATTTACATATGATGCCACTTTGACCCATTTTGTGAAGTAGTCAATTGCCACCAAAATGAAACGATGTCCATTCGAAGCTTTGGGCTCAATCATCCCAATAACATCAATTCCCCACATGGAGAAGGGACATGGGGAAGAGATAACATTCAATAGTGTCGGAGGAACATGAATCTTATCAGCATATATTTGACACTTGTGGCACTTCTTCACAAATTTGCAACAGTCAGATTCCATTGTTAGCCAATAGTAACCTGCTCCCAACATTTTCTTCGCCATTGCATGTCCATTGGAGTGGGTACCAAAGGAACCTTCATGCACTTCGGTCATCAACAAGTCTGCTTCGTGTCTATCCATGCATCTGAGCAAAACCATGTCGAAGTTTCTCTTGTACAGTATATCACCATTCAAGTAGAAATTGCCGGCTAATCTTCTAAAAGTCTTCTTATCTTTCAAGGATGCCCCAGGCGGGTAAATCTGACTTTAGAGGAAACATTTGATGTCGTAATACCATGGCTTCTCGTCTTTAATATCTTCCACAACAAACACATGAGCTGGCCTATCAAGATGCATCACAGATAAATTGGGAACTTCATTCCAATACTTCACTACAATCATTGATGCCAACGCTGCAAGAGAGCATCTGCCATTCGGTTTTCATCTCAAGGGATATGATGAAACTCAACCTTTGTAAAGAAATTTGAAATCCTCCTCGCGTAATCTCTATATGGTATTAAACCGGGTTGATTCATCTCCCATTCACCTTTGATTTGATTCACAACCAAAGTCGAATCACCAAAGACATCCAAATACATGATTCTGAGATTCATGGCCTCTTCAAGCCCCATAATGCAAGCTTCATATTCGACCATGTTGTTTGTACACTTAAAAGTCAATCTAGCTGTAAATGGTATGTGTGTGCCTTGAGGAGTAATAATCATTGCCCCAATTCCATTTCCATATTGATTAACAGCTCCATCAAATACCATGCCCCAACGGGAACCAGGTTCTGGCCCTTCTTCAAGTAATGGTTCACCAAAATATTTCATTTTTAAGTCATAATGTCCTAACTGGTAATCTTTAATTGGTTGGTGAGCCAAATGGTCAGCCAAGATACTACCTTTGATCGCTTTCTGGGTCGGTATCCGATATCATACTCTGATAACAACATCTGCCAACGGGCAATCCTCCCAGTTAAAGTAGGCTTCTCAAAAATATACTTGATTGGATCCATTTTGGATATCTACCAAGTGGTATGATTCAACATATATTGGCGCAGACGCTTAGCCGCCCAAGCCAATGCGCAACAAGTTTTCTCAAGCATGGAATACCGAGTCTCACAGTCGGTGAACTTCTTACTGAGGTAATAGATTGTAAACTCTTTCTTTCCAGTCTCATCTTGCTGACCAAGAACACAACCCATACTCTCTTCAAGCACAATCAAATACATGATCAACGGTATTCCTTCAACAGGTGGAGACAAAATCGGAGGCTCGAGCAGATATTCCTTGATACTGTCAAAAGCTTTGTGGAAGTCTTCGGTCCAATCACAAGACTGATCTTTCCGAAGAAGCTTGAATATAGGCGCACATGTGGCAGTCATGTGGGAAATGAATATGGAAATATAATTCAAGCGGCCGAGAAAACCTCTGACTTGCTTCTCAGTTTTGGGTGCATGCATCTCTTGTATTGCTTTGACCTTGGCAGGATCAACTTCAATACCCTTCTCGCTGACAATAAAGCCCAATAACTTACCAGAACGAACACCAAAAGTACACTTATTGGGATTCAAGCGGAGTTTATATTTCCTCAATTGCTGGAATAGCTTCAACAAATGCTCAACATGTTCCTCTTTATTAATGGTGTCGCGGCTGGAAAAATGACAGAGTCGCCACCATCCTTTATTCGTTCCTAAGGAACAGGAAAATAATGATAAAACCTATAAATTAAAGGTGAGATATTGGGTTCGGGAGTCGATTAAGTAAGGGGAAGGTGTTAGGCACCCCTTACCTCCATTGTACTCAATGGGATCCTCCTTTAGTTCGAGGGTTAGTGTCTTTCTAAGGAAAGTTTGCTTTAATATTTATTAATTGTTTAAGTATTTATTTATTTATAAAAATGATTATTGTACTCGCTAGAGTTTACAACTCTATGCCTACGTACCTCCAAGTTCATTGAAGGATCAGAGTCCCGTAGTTCTGGTAGAAAAAAGTTATTTGTTGATTATTTTTATCCCTTGAAGATTCTCACGCAACGGGGGCGGAGAAGTGATTGATTTTTAGAAAATGCCTCAATACACTAGGGTAGAGGACTTATAGTTTGAAGTGTGTTAAATTTGATTTTATCCCTTGATTGTTTGTAAAGATAATATTTAATTTATTTGAGAAAATAAATTAATGATTATACTAGAATATTAGACATAATCCTTTATCCCGATTTTATCCCCAATTTAACCCTTGAAAACCTTAGAGTTTCATCCCATGTCCTTGTCCCATTTGATTTGAAAATATAATTTAATTTAATAAAATTAAATAAGATGTCATACGATATATCCCTTATCCCGATTTTATCACAAAAATATGATGATTATTTTAATTTCATAAAATAAACCCATAACAATATTATATGATTATAAAGTAACAAAATATCATATTCTTTATCCCGATTATTTATCCCTAAAACCATAATAAGTTATCCCTGATTATTTATCCCTAATTATTTATCCCTAAAATCCTAAAAAATTATTTCATAATTTTATCCCATAAATTTTATCCCTGTTTTTATCCGTTGAAATTGTTATAGAATTTTATACATGTTTGTCCCTTGATGTATCGCTTGTTTTTGTCTCTTCTTTTTTATCCCTTGTGTTTTTATCCCTTGTGTTTTTATCCCTCGGTTTTTATTCCTCGTTTTTTATTCCTCGTTTTTTATCCCATAATCATCCATATAATTTTATATTATTTATGACTAAAAAATGAAAAAATATCTTGTCAGGTACATAGTGCGTACAAACCGAGTGTTGCCTATTGGGGTATGATTTGGTATTCTTTATAGATACAATACAAGGTTTTTCAAACTTTCACATATTTTAATAATTAGTTGAAATAATTATAAAAGCTAATGTAAGTTATATACAAATATACTTAACTCATAAAAAATGTTAAACAAAGTTTCGAAATAATTATAATAACAAAATATGTATATTAAGCTGTGAAAAAAAAGAACCAACCTACGGGATCGAGGTCTATCCCGGTGAACCAAATTATTAAGCTTTTGAACTCTCTCCCTTCTTATGTGTTTGATTCGATCTTCCCCTTTTGCGAATAGGTGCCGACCGAAATGATGTGTATTTTGTGAATTACCGATCCCTTCCCTCCCTTTTTTTTTCTTTCACTCTCACGATTTCTCCTTCTTTTATAATGGAGTTCACATTAAATAGATTTAAAATTGTGATTAAAAGTTTTAATTTTGTCCATTTTATTTTGGGAAATTCTTGAATGTGATTGAATTTGGATTTGAAAAAAAATGTGATTTGTTGGGATATTGTTTTGGAAAGAGATAACTCTGTTTCAATGATTTAGGATATGAATTTTAATTTGAATTTTTTATGCTATAAATTGTATGTTAATATGCTGCTCTCTTGATTTTTTTAATAAAATTAATTAACTAATTATTATTTATTATAATGATGGACCACCAATAATAAAGGTATCAAAAAAATAAAAATAAAATTAATGTTATAATAATAATAAGAACATAATAATTTTAATTAATTTTTTTTTACTGGAACTAAATTTGTTTTTTTTTATTTTGTGTAAAAGAAAAACATATTTGCTTTTCATGACATTTCAATTAAGAAAAGTTACTAAAAGTGATATACAACATAAGAAAATTTTAAAATAATACAAAAATTATTCTTAAAAATAAACTCTTTTTAACTCCTTTTTTTTTATAATAATAGTAAGATAAAAAAATATTAATTTGTTCCCTAATTTTAACAATCTGATTGACAAAATGAGAAATAAATTAATTATGCTTCAAATAATTAATCAAAATAATCAAATAAATTGATTATTTCCAAAATTACTTATTGTTCCTCAAGATGTGAAAAAGAGCTAAAAAATATAAAATCAATCTAATTAAGATTTATTTTTTTATTGTGTGTGTGATTTTTGACTCTTTTTTTGGACTAAAGTATGCATTAAAATAAATAATATAATAATTAAAAAAAGTTTAATAAAAAACAAAAACTAGAAATTCAAAATAGAAATATTATTTTTCTTTTTTTTTAAATATAATGGAAATAAAGCTAAAGCACAACAAAAAAAAACAAAAAAAAAGGAACTCCTTACACTCAAGTCCGACATTTCAATCATTCAAAATAAAATGCCGCCAACAATAATATAATTTTAATACTTAATGAATTGTTTAACTTTAATAACCAATAAAAAATTTCATTTTTGGTGTGAGACAGATTAAATGAATTTGAAATTTGGAAACACTGTATCAATGCTGACGAAGGTATTGTCTGATTGTTGTCTGTTCTTTATTTTGGAAAGAAATATTTTTTCCTTGGCTTTGAATCACCTATTGAAGAGAGATTTGAATGTTTTGGAACTTTGGAACTTTCTGATACCGGAGTGAGAAATAGTACGTGAAAAATCTCATGATCTTTTTTGTTCTCTTAAATAATAATAATATTATAATATTAAAGTGACTACAGTAAATTAATACTAATAACAATGGCCGATAAAAAAATGATAAAATAAACTTAAGAAAGTAATAAGAAAAGATTTTGAACTTTCTCTTGATTGATTATTATTATTGTTATTATTTTTTATAAAGAAAACATAAAGTAACGAAAATGAGAATGTGCTTAAAACAAAATGAAAGTTGGGACTCGAACTCGGGACTCTCCCTACCCATGCTCTCTTACCAATTCTGCCGTTTCATTTATTCGAAATAAGATGGCACTAGAAAACATATGCATGATGGTCAAAATTTGGGGTACGACAGCTGCCCCTATTTAATCAGCTACAGACCGAGATGATGATGACGATGAGTCTTCATCTTCTCGGGGAGAAGATGATTAAATATAGAGAGGAAACCTAATTTTGACCACAGAGTTAGCAGGCCTTGGGAATGAGTAAGGACTGAATAGTCCTTGGCTCCGTTAGCATCCAAACCATCCTACGGTTGAACCTTAGTGATACCTTGTTGGTTAATTTCATCCCTTCTGGGTGAAACCTATGATGATTTCCAAGCTCGTACGTTCATATTACCGGAATTAGGCAGGAGATTGACGATCCTCTGGTTGTTGTTTGATGTAACCTTAGTAGAATCCCTTCGACAAAACCCTAAATAGAGACCTGATAAAACCCCTCTGATAAATTCTGATGAAAAACCTGAGTTAAACTCCCGAGAATATCTCTAAACGAAACACTTCGGGTGAGACTTGCATATGATTTTCATGGTTCGAAATCGTGTAGGGCCCTAGTGATACCTTGATCACTCATAATGGAACCCCTTGATAAAATCCCTTGGCAGAAAATCTTGATAAACCCCTTGATAAAAATCCTTGATAAACCCCTTGATAAAATCCTTGATAAACCCCTTGATAAAATCCTTGATAAACCCCTTGATAAAATCCTTGATAAACCCCTTGATAAACCCCTTGATAAAATCCTTGATAAACCCCTTGATAACATCCATTTACATAATCCCTTGATAGAACCCTTTATATTGATAAACCCTTTGACATATTCCTGATGGAACCCCTTGATTAATCCCTGATGATCAGTTTCATCCTCTATGGGTGAAACTTGCCTATGATTCCTATGACCATCTGATCATGTCCCTGAAGTTGGTTAGGACTTTAGTGATACCACAATCACTCTGGCCGAGACCCCTTTGGTGATACTTTCGTGAAACCCCTTGATAAAGTTCTGGTAGACCCCCTTGATGGAACCATTCGATGAAACTTCGGATATAATCCCTATATGAAACCGTTGATAAAACCATTTTGATGACATCCCTTAATGAAACTCTTGATATAAATCTAGTGAAACCAATTGATGAAACCCCTTTATGAGACTTCTGATATAACCCCTTTTGATAGAATCCTTTGATGAAACCCCTGATAAAATCCTTGGTGAAACCCACGGTGGAACCCTTTGATAAAACTCTAATGAAACCCTTTTGATAAAAATCTGATGAAATCCCTAATGAAACCCTTAATGGAACATTTGATGAAACCTCTTAATGAAAACCTTTTGATTAATTTGAACCCTTCTGACTGAAACTTGCATACGATTCCCATGATCATTCGATCGTTTTACGGGAATCGGGTAGTACTCTACTAATACACCAATTGATTTGGATGAAACCCCTTAATAAGATTCTGGCAGAATCCTTTGATGGAATCTTTCGATGACATTCCTGATAAACCCTTTCTGATAAAATCTCTTGACAAAACCTTTTTGATAAAATCCCTTGATAAGATTCTGGTGGAACCCTTTGATAGAAAATTCTGGTGAAACCCTTTGATAAATCCATGATGGAACCCCTTGATAATAACACTTTGTTGAAACTTCTTGGTAAAACCCTAGTGAACTCTCGGTGGATAATGCTCTGATAAAAAACCCTTGATTAAACCCCTTTGATAAAATTCCTTTGATAAAATTCCTTGGTAAAATCCCTTGATAGAACCCCTTGATCAAAATCCTTTATACTTCTGATGAAACCCCTATTGGAACTCCTGGTAAAAGCTCTTTAATGAAACCCTTGGTGGAACCCCTTTAAAAACCTCGGTGTAACCCTTTGATAAAACCCTGGTGCACTTGATGGAACATATCCCTCGTATGGGATAAGTTAATAAGTTGGAGATGTGAGAGGTGAAGACCCGCTCAATAGTTGATAACGATTGTTCAGGATGACTGACTAATGGATATATTCCTCTGACGACTTACGGTGAGTGAGTTTGTTGGGAAAGTCCTTCATTGAAAAGGCTCTATGGAGATGGTTACTTATTGGGGAAGCCCAATAAGCATTCTTGCTTGGGAATTGTACTTGTATAGCTGGGGATTGAGAATTCAGTCATCCTCGATATAAGAACCAATGCTAAATAGATTATCATTATTGTAAAACCCCGAGAGTAGTGATAGTGGTATAAGAACTAAAAGAAGTAACAACGGTAGAAGAACCGTACACTGAAATGACAAACGGTATAAGAAACCGTACAAATGAATTGACAAACAATGTAACAACCAAAATGACTGGATGAAAACAACGTAAAACCCACAGTGAGTAAATGACAACAGTGTAAGAGCCGAAGTGACTGAGTGGCAATAGTGTAAGAACCAAAGTGAACAGTGGTGTAAGAACCAAAGTGATAATGGTAATAGAACTTTTATTTAGGAGTTCTCTGAGAAGACGTGAATAAAAGGAGATTGACAAAAGAACTCGATGTCCCTAATGGGGAAGACTGGTGTCACGTAAGATGACTGTCTACTAGGGAATATGCTTCCAGGCGAGGTTCCCTAAGGAGCGCAGGTGTTGGAGAAAGCCCTAAGAAATCCCTGAAAGGATCTGGTGAAGGAATTGTATACCATTAGGGCATACTGGGGACAATGCTGCTAAGTATTTTCTGCTTGGAGGATGAGTTCCAAGGATACTTGCGGAGGAATTGTCCTTAAGACTAACCCACTGGGTGTACAATAAAAAAAAAGCTCGGGAGAAGCTTGGACTGAGATCTATCACCGATTAGTTGGGGATTGATCCAGACTCTCACGATGAGTCTTGAGTCTCAGCCTATGGTATGTTATGCATGTCTTGTATGCATGTTTAGAGTTTGTATGGCGTAATGCTCCACATTCATGGATATGCTACGCGTGATATGATGTATTAATGCGATGATTGATGCATGCAATGTATTATTCTTGGTCTGCGCCACTGAGGATTGGGCCATTTGTAGGTATTGAGTGCCAAGCAAGGTTGGCCTTTTGTGAGATGCCAATCAAAGTTGGGCTTTTAGGGTGAATGTCAAATGAGGTTGGGCTTTTAGGATATATGTGCCAAGTAAGATTAGGCTTTCGTAGATGTTAGATTCATGATATGGGAATGTGCTATATGACTTAGATGATATGAATGGTTTGACGCTAGAGCGTAGCGACATGATTAATGCATGACAATGATTTGAATGTTTCCACAAGTACCCATGTGGTGGGTTGTGGTCTGTTAGGGATTAGAGAGGTTGTTTGTGTAACCAAGTTATTTTGTCAAAAGGTGGTAGGGTGTTACGCTAGCATGGCTTCCCGATACCCGTTTGAAACTTGACAATTATTGATCTATGATAGATCTTGTATATGCATCTTGAAAGTATTGAGAGGGATTGTCCCCGCAGTATCCCATAGTTTCCCCTGTATGTTAGGTCTTTGAAGAAATTCATGTCAATATGAATTTGAAGCGACTTAGCCATACCATGCACTTGAGACGTTATGCCATAATTTTAGCCTTGGAGGGATCCGTCCTTGACTAACCGACCCTTAGAATGATATTGCCCCAGATGAATTGTTCTTTTGAAGCAGTCTTTTTTGATCAAGCCTTACGGAGGTCTGTCCCAGATTGATTGAGCCTTGGAGGGTATTGCCCTTATTTGTAGGCCTTCTTGAAAGAGTTTCCTGAAAAGAAACTTTTATCCCACTATGCTATGGTATGACTTTGATATGAACTGTCCCAATATTTAAATCTTGAAAAGTCTGCCCCTGATTATTAAGGTCTGGAGGAGTGTCCTGAGAAGGAACTTGGATCCTACAATGCTGCGATGTGACCTTTATATGAATTGCCCCAGTATTTGAATCTTTGAAAAGTATGCCCCAAATTAGATGACTTTTTGGAGTGATCGACCTCACTATGCCCCAGTATGAGGGTCTTGAAAGGAATGTCTATGATCATGAGGGTTATGGGTGTTATTTGACATAGGTGTATCAAATATTGAAAGGTTTCTCCTCTAATAAATAGGATCTTCAGATGATGTGCCCCTATGATTATAAGGATTTTCCCTCTAACTGGAAAGATCCTTAGGTGACTTTCCCCTAGTCAGGAATGTCTCGGAGTGGTGTGCCCTTGATCAGATCATTGTTGATATTTCCTTGGTGCTAAGTATTGATTCGCGAAAAAATGTTCCTTTTGGAAAAGTAATTCTAACATCATGCTCATGCAAGTTTTTGAAATTGAAAATTGTTATGGAAAACATATATGGTGTATATAGATGATATATGACCATGAGGTTGACACAAATGAAGATGTGATAGAACAATATGGTTAGTAACAAACATTCAGAGTCAGTTTAACGCAAATTTTACTGAGTATGCTTTCATAGTGAACCGAGCTTCAATTAGGACTTTTAAATGTTATAACATGGCCTGGTTCACGGTTTATGAAACAAAAGATATAAGGCTCAAATTTTTATTAAGACCCACCCCTTCTCCTTGATGATCTTCATTCCTAAATCCAATTACTTCAACAAATGCGTTTAGTCTGCAAGAGAATTCTGATAGATAATGATGGAAGTAGATGTAATGATTCAAGTACTGATGAGATTCTTGAGGTGGCGGTCACCTACTTTCATTCACAAGATTATTTCCCTTTTTCTTTCTTTCTTTTTAATCCCTATTTTTGCATGGAACCATTCTTTTGAATTTGTGGTCCATTGGGATGCCCTAACTTTTGCCTAAGTCAACTCCTTTTTAGTTTTTGACTTAGCGGGCCCTTTTTTGAAACAACTCTCGTGATATTTACTTTTGATTTTGAAGGTTGTGACTGCCATTGTTAGTTATTGCTAGCTTTGTCCTTATTGCTTCCTCGATGTTGAATGGTGTAAGGAAGATGTTGCTTGAACCTCTTACTGATGTGATTATGGAATAGTTCTCTTGAGACTAGAATGCATCATTGACTTAATTGAAACTACCCTGCCCCTGGTTAATATTAAGGGTTTTTATGAATAGAAAAAGAAACACCAACTTCTGGCTCGAGGGGGTTGACTACGGATTAACTCCTTATTTCTCCAGTGTTTGGGGAAGCGAAACAATGCCTTACATCGTCAGCCAGGTCTTACTATCAAAAGCATACTCAGCAAATTCAGTTATTTATTACATCATTCTCCTCTTAAGTTTGTTAATAGGTGAGAAGTGAGAATAGAAGGTTTGATTGATTTTTATTTTAATTTTCATGATGGCATAAGAAAGAGAGTGTAAACAAATGGATTGATTTCAAAAACATGCATGCTCATTTTATTAAAATTATTTCCCAAAGAGTACAATTTTTAATACAAAAAACACTTAGCAAAAAAGAAATAACAACTAGAACTGATAAACCCTATTGATCCCAGGGATGAGCTTCATTGTTGATCCATTATCTTTAGGGGATGCTTTTCTTGACGTCCTTGCACATTGTTAAAGTAAGGGTGACCGTTCATCAATGGGACTCCTTCTTTGAAAGTCTATTGTAGGTCTTGTACTTTGTACTTACATCGGGCATTGTCGCCATGACTTCTAGGGTATAAACCAGGAAAGAGATCATTCAGTTGTAGTCCTACTAGGGCACCTCTGATTAAGTCATGAGACGTTAGTATAGGATCCAATTTCCTTCCAAGCTTCCTTTGTTGTGATTAATGAGGCGCATAGGGTTGCTGCCGAAGAAGATATTGTTGCAGACCTTGTTACGGTGACATCATCCAGGTTCGTTGTATTTAAAGCATTGGATAAGCCGGTGGTTTGCAAGGAAAAGGTTACCTTCTCTCTTAAATGGTACTTTCTCTTCTTGAGACATGTGGCAAGTTCATTTGCGAGCATCGGGAGACTTGCTAGCTGGATAGGGGAGAAAGCGGAAAGGATATGCAAATGTATATGTATGTATGCAAATGCACGAAAATGCATGGGTATGCAAAAAAAAAATTATTTTTTACTTTGAAGGTATGCTAAAAGGTTTTCTTTCAGATGCAATGGAAGTGTCACATTAGGATAATGACAGATAGGAGAACCCACACAGGTTTAGGGATTATGATGGATATAGAACCCCCATATGGGTTTAAGAATAATGCCAAATATAAGGATGCCTTGTTTAAGAAGGTTCCTTATTGATAGGGATAATAATTGGCATGGGAAACCCAAACAATTTTGAGATATGTAAGATAATATGCAAGCATGACCTAGTTAAGGGTGGATTCCTTATGATATGTCAGATCTAGGCTTAGACTACCCAATCCCCTCACTTGTAGGATATAAAGCTTTGGGTAAGATAATAGTCCTAGAGTCATGGATTATACCCTTGTTTTACCATGAGAAGGAGCAAGCCTTCCTACGGTAATCCTTCGGGATAAGTCTCGTCTAGGAGGGACCTTAGTAACGACCTTTGCAGGTTGATAACATAAGGTCACCCTAAGTTAAGAGGGTTCTAGAAGATGTCCCCAGAGTCATGGACCGAACTTAAAGTTTTATCACAAAGAAGTGCTAGCCTTCTCGTGACAACCCTTTTGAATTGATCTATTCTGGGCGGAATCGTCATCAAAGACCCCACGGGATGAAAACCCTGGTGGCCGAGACAGGACGACCCTTTACTTAAGCTAATAGTTTTTCTCAAGCTTGGGTTTTGGCTTCACACCTTTGAAAATCCCAATCAATATGATATGACAGGCATAATAATATAATAAAGAATAAAGTGAATAAATAAATAAATAAACATAAATAAAGGAAAGCAAATACACATAGAAACAAGCACAACCCTAAAACCCAAGGTTAGGATGGACTCCCTTAAGGGAAAGTATAAGAAGTCCCCAGCAGAGTCGCCAGCTGTCGCGGCTGGAAAAATGACAGAGTCGCCACCATCCTTTATTCGTTCCTAAGGAACAGGGAAATAATGATAAAATCTATAAATTAAAGGTGAGATATTGGGTTCGGGAGTCGATTAAGTAAGGGGAAGGTGTTAGGCACCCCTTACCTCCATTGTACTCAATGGGATCCTCCTTTAGTTCGAGGGTTAGTGTGTTTCTAAGGAAAGTTTGCTTTAATATTTATTAATTGTTTAAGTATTTATTTATTTATAAAAATGATTATTGTACTCGCTAGAGTTTACAACTCTATGCCTACGTACCTCCAAGTTCATTGAAGGATCAGAGTCCCGTAGTTCTGGTAGAAAAAAGTTATTTGTTGATTATTTTTATCCCTTGAAGATTCTCACGCAACGGGGGCGGAGAAGTGATTGATTTTTAGAAAATGCCTCAATACACTAGGGTAGAGGACTTATAGTTTGAAGTGTGTTAAATTTGATTTTATCCCTTGATTGTTTGTAAAGATAATATTTAATTTATTTGAGAAAATAAATTAATGATTATACTAGAATATTAGACATAATCCTTTATCCCGATTTTATCCCCAATTTAACCCTTGAAAACCTTAGAGTTTCATCCCATGTCCTTGTCCCATTTGATTTGAAAATATAATTTAATTTAATAAAATTAAATAAGATGTCATACGATATATCCCTTATCCCGATTTTATCACAAAAATATGATGATTATTTTAATTTCATAAAATAAACCCATAACAATATTATATGATTATAAAGTAACAAAATATCATATTCTTTATCCCGATTATTTATCCCTAAAACCATAATAAGTTATCCCTGATTATTTATCCCTAATTATTTATCCCTAAAATCCTAAAAAATTATTTCATAATTTTATCCCATAAATTTTATCCCTTGTTTTTATCCGTTGAAATTGTTATAGAATTTTATACATGTTTGTCCCTTGATGTATCGCTTGTTTTTGTCTCTTCTTTTTTATCCCTTGTGTTTTTATCCCTTGTGTTTTTATCCCTCGTTTTTTATTCCTCGTTTTTTATTCCTCGTTTTTTATCCCATAATCATCCATATAATTTTATATTATTTATGACTAAAAAATGAAAAAATATCTGGTCAGGTACATAGTGCGTACAAACCGAGTGTTGCCTATTGGGGTATGATTTGGTATTCTTTATAGATACAATACAAGGTTTTTCAAACTTTCACATATTTTAATAATTAGTTGAAATAATTATAAAAGCTAATGTAAGTTATATACAAATATACTTAACTCATAAAAATGTTAAACAAAGTTTCGAAATAATTATAATAACAAAATATGTATATTAAGCTGTGAAAAAAAAGAACCAACCTACGGGATCGAGGTCTATCCCGGTGAACTAAATTATTAAGCTTTTGAACTCTCTCCCTTCTTATGTGTTTGATTCGATCTTCCCCTTTTGCGAATAGGTGCCGACCGAAATGATGTGTATTTTGTGAATTACCGATCCCTTCCCTCCCTTTTTTTTTCTTTCACTCTCACGATTTCTCCTTCTTTTATAATGGAGTTCACATTAAATAGATTTAAAATTGTGATTAAAAGTTTTAATTTTGTCCATTTTATTTTGGGAAATTCTTGAATGTGATTGAATTTGGATTTGAAGAAAAATGTGATTTGTTGGGATATTGTTTTGGAAAGAGATAACTCTGTTTCAATGATTTAGGATATGAATTTTAATTTGAATTTTTTATGCTATAAATTGTATGTTAATATGCTGCTCTCTTGATTTTTTTAATAAAATTAATTAACTAATTATTATTTATTATAATGATGGACCACCAATAATAAAGGTATCAAAAAAATAAAAATAAAATTAATGTTATAATAATAATAAGAACATAATAATATTTTTTAATTAATTTTTTTTTACTGGAACTAAATTTGTTTTTTTTTATTTTGTGTAAAAGAAAAACATATTTGCTTTTCATGACATTTCAATTAAGAAAAGTTATTAAAAGTGATATACAACATAAGAAAATTTTAAAATAATACAAAAATTATTCTTAAAAATAAACTCTTTTTAACTCCTTTTTTTTTATAATAATAGTAAGATAAAAAAATATTAATTTTTTCCCTAATTTTAACAATCTGATTGACAAAATGAGAAATAAATTAATTATGCTTCAAATAATTAATCAAAATAATCAAATAAATTGATTATTTCCAAAATTACTTATTGTTCCTCAAGATGTGAAAAAGAGCTAAAAAATATAAAATCAATCTAATTAAGATTTATTTTTTTATTGTGTGTGTGATTTTTGACTCTTTTTTTGGACTAAAGTATGCATTAAAATAAATAATATAATAATTAAAAAAAGTTTAATAAAAAACAAAAACTAGAAATTCAAAATAGAAATATTATTTTTCTTTTTTTTAAAATATAATGGAAATAAAGCTAAAGCACAACAAAAAAAAACAAAAAAAAAAGAACTCCTTACACTCAAGTCCGACATTTCAATCATTCAAAATAAAATGCCGCCAACAATAATATAATTTTAATACTTAATGAATTGTTTAACTTTAATAACCAATAAAAAATTTCATTTTTGGTGTGAGACAGATTAAATGAATTTGAAATTTGGAAACACTGTATCAATGCTGACGAAGGTATTGTCTGATTGTTGTCTGTTCTTTATTTTGGAAAGAAATATTTTTTCCTTGGCTTTGAATCACCTATTGAAGAGAGATTTGAATGTTTTGGAACTTTGGAACTTTCTGATACCGGAGTGAGAAATAGTACGTGAAAAATCTCATGATCTTTTTTGTTCTCTTAAATAATAATAATATTATAATATTAAAGTGACTATAGTAAATTAATACTAATAACAATGGCCGATAAAAAAATGATAAAATAAACTTAAGAAAGTAATAAGAAAAGATTTTGAACTTTCTCTTGATTGATTATTATTATTGTTATTATTTTTTATAAAGAAAACATAAAGTAACGAAAATGAGAATGTGCTTAAAACAAAATGAAAGTTGGGACTCGAACTCGGGACTCTCCCTACCCATGCTCTCTTACCAATTCTGCCGTTTCATTTATTCAAAATAAGATGGCACTAGAAAACATATGCATGATGGTCAAAATTTGGGGTACGACAAATGGATTTAGCAATCATGTCATCGACATATACTTCGATCTCTTTATGCATCATATCATAAAAAAGAGTAGTTATTGCTCTCTGGTAAGTCGCACCAGCATTCTTTAGACCGAAAGGCATCACTCTATAACAAAATGTTCCCCAAGGTGTAATGAATATGGTCTTCTCCATATCTTCGGCTGCCATCTTGATCTGATTATATCCGAAAAATCCATCTATAAATGAAAAGACTTTGAATTTAGCAGTATTTTCTACCAACATATCAATGTGTGGCAGAGGGAAATCATCTTTCGGACTGGCTTTATTCAAATCTCTATAGTCAACACACATGCGGACTTTTCCATCTTTCTTTGGCACAAACACAATATTGGCCACCCATTGCGGATACTCAGCGGTTACAAGGAAACCGACATCAATTTGCTTATGCATTTCCTCTTTGATCTTCACAGCCATATCAGGATACGTTCTTCTCAACTTCTGCTTGACTGGCGGGCATTCTGGTTTCAACAACAATCTATGCTCCACAATCTCATAATCTAACCCAGACATGTCTTGATAGGACCAAGCAAACACATCTGAATACTCTCTAAGAAGATCAATCAACCCTTTCTTGACTTCTGGACACAGTCGAGACCCAATCTTGACTTCCTTCACGTCATCCCTGCTGCCCAAATTGACTAACTCGACTTGCTCTTCGAACAACTGAATGGTCTTTTTGTCTTGCTCAAGAAGACGAGATAATTCATCACTTACTTCTACATCACTTTCCTCCTCGGCCTCAAACACAGGGAATTCAAAATTTGGAGAAGGAGAAGGATCATTGTATTCAATGGGGTTAGGAACCAACCTGCGTAATGATTTGATATTTTGATTTTAGAGAAGTGAATTTGTGACCAAATATTATGCAGATGGACAATTATATTGTTTATTTATGTTTTTTTGTGATTACCATTTTCAGAATAAAGCAAAAAGTAAAAAACAAACATCATAGATGTGGATGAATAGAATTAATTTTATTGATGATCAATTTGAAAATGCCCAAACAATGTTCACTTCTCCCTTAGGCATAGGAGAATGATTTTAAAACACATAAAAGCAATTACTTAGATTGATGCAAAATAACAGGAATATCAACAGCAGTCCAATTGTTGCAAGCCTTTCCATGCGTCGCAAAATTGGTGTAGTCTTCCTCTTCATCATCCTTTAGCACAACAACTAAGTGTTGTTCATTGCTATGAATAAACCCTCCGCTACGGAAGCTAAGTTGCATATCTTCAGACCTTGCGGTTGACGAACCTTTCAGGAATCCTAAACAGGTTCTGACTTTGTTGTCGGAGACCTCTACCATGCGCCCCCACTGATCGACATTGCCTTCTTCCACAATCTTTTGAGCATATTTCAATGAGGACATAGGTGCCCCAACTCTCTTCTCAGCAGCAATAGATAAGGCTTGGAACGGAGTTCCAACCTCATCCTCAACTTCAACATAAGATAAGGATGACAAATGGCTAACCAACAGCGCCTTCTCTCCCCCAACAATCACTAGCTTGCCATTCTTCACAAATTTGAGCTTCTGGTGCAAAGTTGAGGTAACTGCTCCTGCCTCATGGATCCATGGCCTTCCCAACAAGAAACTGTAAGCCAGGTGGATATCCATTACTTAAAAAGTAATTTGAAAATCACTCGGACCTATCTTAACTGGAAGGTCCACTTCACCAATAACCATTTTGCGTGAACCATCAAAAGCTTTGACAATTACACCGCTATACCTCATAGGCGCTCCTTGGTAAGATAGCTTTGACAAAGTTGACTTCGGAAGCACATTTAGTGACGAACCGGTGTCAACAAGCACATTTGACAAAGCATCCTCTTTGCAATTCATAGAAATGTGCAAAGCCAGATTATGATTTCTTCCCTCCTCAGGGAGTTCTTCATCACAGAAGCTGAGATTATTGGAAGAAGTGATGTTAGCCACAATATGATCGAATTGATCCACTGTAACATCATGTTCTACAAAATCTTGCTCTAGAACTCTCTACAGTGCTTCTCTGTACGCTTCAGAATTCATGAGCAAAGACAACACTGAGATCTTTGAGGGGGTTTGGAGCAGCTGCTCTACCACATTAAACTCGCTTCTTTTAATTAACCGAAGTACCTCATCATCATCATTGGGTTTCAAGTTGTTGGATTCACCACACTTATCTTTTGAACAGCCAACTGGGCTTTCAACAGGCACTTCCACTTTCTTACTTACAACCGCATCTTCTTTATCCTTTGGGAACATCGGCCCAAACACTCGACCACTGCGGGTCACCTTAGTAACATCAGCAATGCTCACCACTGAACTAGTCGTAGGTAACGAGACCTCTTGACCATCCTTCATCATTATAGCATTATACTGATATGGCACAGCTTTATCAGATGAATACGAGATTGGGCCCGCTAACCGTATTACCAACGACGATACTAATCTTTGACTGTTGTTGTTACTGGAGTCATACTGAATCACCAACTTCTCAGGCTGCTTGAAGACTGGCACTATGACATTAACATCGTCATCTACATGACGGGATTGAACAATTTGGATCATGCCTTCATCCATCAGTCGTTGGATGTCCTTTTTCACAACTTCGCAACCCCTTGGGTTAACACTACAAACAACACAACCATCATGGTCGTGCTCACATTCACTTACCAAACAAACATCCTTATGCATCTGAACTAAGGATCTCCTGATAAAATGCACATCAAAAACTTTAAATTCCCTAGGACAACCATCCACCATATTCATAGAAGAGTTCCCATGAGCGGGCAACGGGTTCGCTTTCCCATTCGGCGCACGGTCCTCGAA
Organism: Lathyrus oleraceus; assembly: GCF_024323335.1. Lineage (NCBI taxonomy): Eukaryota > Viridiplantae > Streptophyta > Magnoliopsida > Fabales > Fabaceae > Lathyrus > Lathyrus oleraceus. The sequence continues at coordinate 193,866,200 of NC_066583.1, forward strand.
GGATACCATACCACTCTTCATCAGCTTACTTAAGCGGATAACAATTTTCAATATCATGTCCGGGTGCTCCTTGATGAAAAGCACAACGGAGCTCAGGTTTATACCACCAAGGGAGTGGTTCTGGAATCTGTGGCGGGTTACTTGGTTGGATCAGGTTCTTGAGAACCAAGGATGGATAAAGCTCTGCGTAAGACATAGGAATCGGGTCAAAAGAGACCTTCTTCCTTTCAAAGTTTTTTTGCTAATGATTTTTGTTGGTATTGTTGTTGTTGTAGGTGTTCGTTCGTTGTTGCGGTTGTTGTTGTTGACGTTATTGTTGTTGAACTGGTGTTGTTTGTTGATTAGAAAATATCAGGATAACGGAAGATACTTGATGATGATGATGTTGACGGGATGATTGATTTCTTCTGATCTGAGGCCTCCTCTGCCTCCCACTGGAAATTGCATTTGTCTCACTGTCTTTCTTCTTACCGAAATTGCTACCATACCTCTTGCTTGTTGATGCCTCATCTCTTGACAAACGTCCCTCTCGGACTCCTTCTTCAAGCCTCATCCCCATGTTTACCATTTCGGTAAAGTCACTGGGGGTACTAACAATCATTCGTTCATAATAAAATGAACTCAGAGTTTTCAAGAAGATCTTTGTCATTTCTTTTTCCTCCAAAGGAGGAGTGATCTGGGCAGCCAATTCCCTCCATCATTGTGCATACTCTTTGAATGTCTCTTTGTCCTTCTGAGACATAGACCTCAGTTGGTCTCTATCTGGCGCCATGTCCACATTATACTTATACTACTTGACAAAAGCCTCCCCCGAGTCATTGAAAGTGTGAACGTTGGCACTGTCCAATCCCATGTACCAACGGAGTGTAGCGCCGGTCAGACTATCTTGGAAGTAGTGAATAAGCAATTGATTATTGTCGGGTTGAGTAGACATCTTGCGGGCATACATCACAAGATGACTGAGCGGACAAGAGTTCCCTTTATACTTTTCAAAGTCAGGCACTTTGAATTTCACCGGGATCTTGACATTGGGCACCAAACAATACTCGACGGCACTCTTCCCAAATAGGTCCTTACCTCTCAGCGTCTTCAATTCCTTGCGCAACTCAAGAAACTGATCTTTCATTTCATCCATTTTCTCATAGACATCCGGACCCTCAGACGGCTCGGAGTGATAAATGGTGTCCTCTATGCGAGGTAAAGTATGCACAGTGGGAGGTGGCACTGACATGACCGGGATAGATGCCGACATGGAAGCAAAGGTAGGCGCAAAGCCTTCGGGCACAAAGTTGGACGGTATTCCCCATGGGAATCTGGTAGGCATAGTTGGCGCGAAGTGGGTGGCAGCAGCAGGCATGGTAGAGGTAGCTACCTCTGAAATAACAGTTCTCGCAGGAGGAGTTGCAGGCGTTGGAGAAGATTGACTCTGAGCGGCAAGAACTGACTCCATCATGGCAGTCAAGCGGGTGATCTCGTCCTTCATCTCTCTGTTCTCTTGCTCTATGTGCTCCATGACTCTCAGATGATTGGCTCGGGTATTGTACCGGTGAGTCAGCTTGGCTAAAGCACATAAGAAACACCAATAAGACATCTGGCGAAAACCTACTTATGCAAATGATGCATGAGATGCAATGCTTGATTGTTTATTTTTCAAGGAACTTACTATATCATTTGCAAATATATGTATTTAATAGAAATTGCAACAATTTGATATGACCAAAAATCTCTTTTTACTTATCTAAATTGGAAGGATTACACTTTCAGAAACCAAATGAAAAATACAAAAGAAAAGGAGACTAGTCATCCTAAGGATCCCTAACAACAATGTTAGAAGATCTGGCCATAGGCGTGTACTTCCTTCGAATGCAATGGATCTCGGTCTTAAAGTAAGCCTTCATCTGAGTCTTCTCGAGCACAAGTTGATCAACAATCTTCTTCCAAGCAATAGAAGGCTAATTCATTCTAGAAGATGAAACCTCTGGCTCTCTCTGTCTCTTCGTCACTCGGTCTTCAAGTAGCTCAATAAGTGCATCTTTTGTAAGAACAAAAATTGTTCTACAACAGATTCCTTGATTTTGATGATAACAAAGGATGAAACCAAAAATGGCACCCTAACGAAAAGTTTCTAAGTGTGCAGGGTTCTAAAGAAAGAAGGAAGAAATCTGATGATGTCATCAGATACAAAACCAGATCAGATACAAATCATCAAATGATCAGAAGCATCTGAAGTGAAAACAAGTTCAAGAAAGTCTAACTCTGAGCAAAACAACAAGTATCAGAAGCATCTGAACAAGAAGTAGCTCTAGAAGTTCTGACTCTGAACAACGCTATCTCTAAGCTCCAGAAGTTATCAGCGCTATCTGAAGAAACTATCTGAACTCACAAGAGATTAAACGTCAGAAGCAAGATTCCAAGACTCTCCAGAAACACAAATACTCTGAGCATGGAATTGCTAATCATGAAAGAGTAACGTTAAAGTCAAGTAAAGATTTGCAAATGGTTTTCCTAATTAAGATAGAGACGTTAATCTCCAATTTCAATAAAGAAGATACTACTTGTGGTAAGTAGTCATTTCAAGGAGAAAAAGTTATCCTGCAGAAGCTGTTTATGTTATGGCGTAAATTCATCTTATTACTCATCAGTTTCAACTACTACCTCATTGATCTATATAAAGGTTTGCAAATCAACATTTCAAACCACCACACATACAAGGAAAAATCATACTGAAACATCAACACAAGAAAACCTTCTTGCTCTCTAAATCTTCACGAAGCTTTTGCTTATAACGTGAATCATTTTGTTCATACTATTGTAATACTTGCTTATCTTAGAAGCACTCTAGATTACATAAATCTTTTATCTATTGTTTGTTTATTTCCTCAAGTGACTCTGTGTAGTCTGTATACTTGAGAGGGCTAAGAGATTTTTATCTTAGACGTTGTTTGTAATCTTTCAAGATTAGTGGATTAAGTCCTTGTTGAAGGCGAAATCACCTTGGCCGGGTGGACTGGAGTAGCTTTGTGTTATAAGCGAACCAGTATAAAATCATTGTGTGGTTTTTATTTTGAAAAGCGCTTATTTTTCCAAACAATTCAAACCCCCCCTTTCTTGTTTTTCTCACCTTCAATTGGTATCAGAGCTCCGGCTCTGTTATTGATTTTCTAATCAAACACTTAACCGTGTAGAGAGATCCAGTACGAGAAAAACAATGGCCCACTCAAATGAAAGAGATTCTTACAATGCTAAGCCTCCTGTTTTTGATGGAGAGAAATTTGATTACTGGAAAGATAGAATCGAAAGTTTCTTTCTGGGTTATGATGCTGACCTCTGGGACATAGTCACAGATGGATACACACCTCCAGTCTCAGAAAATGGAGCTGAAGTTCCCAGAAACAAGATGTCAGAAGATCAGAAACGTATCTTCAAAAATCACCACAAGGCCAGAACAATACTTCTAAATGCTATATCATATAACGAATATGAAAAGATCACCAACAGAGAGACAGCCAAAGATATACTTGACTCTCTGAAGATGACTCATGAAGGAAACTCCCAAGTCAAAGAGACGAAGGCTCTGGCGCTTATCCAGAAATATGAAGCCTTCAAGATGGAAGATGACGAAGCTATAGAGGCTATGTTTTCTAGATTCCAAACTCTTATTGCAGGTCTCAAGGTGCTAGACAAAGGATACACAACTGCAGATCATGTTAAGAAGATAGTCAGAAGTCTGCCAAAGAAATGGAGACCTATGGTTACTGCTCTGAAGCTGTCAAAGGATCTGAACAATATCAGCCTTGAAGAACTTGTCAGTTCTCTCAGAAGCCATGAGATAGAACTAGAGGAAGATGAGCCTCAGAAAAGGAACAAATCCGTAGCGCTAAAGTCCAGATCTGAAAGACGGAAACCTGATAGAACCAAAGCTCTCCAGGCAGAAACTGAAGATGCTGACGACTCTGAACCAGAAGACTCTGATGATGAAGAAGAGTTGTCCCTACTAACCAGAAGAGTCAAGCAACTCTGGAAAAAGAGGAACAACAACTTCAGAAGACCAAGACCCAGAGGGGATCGTTCAGAGTCAACTTCAAAAGGTAAAGCTAACAAAGATATTACCTGTTATGAATGTAAAGAAACAGGTCATTATAGAAATGAATGCCCCAAGCTGAAGAAAGACAACTCTAGAAAAGAAAGCTTCAAGAAAAATACCTTCAGAACAAAGAAAGGATTAATGGCCACCTGGGATGATAGTGAATCTGGATCATCAGAATCTGACTCTGATGAACAGGCCAACGTAGCACTTATGGCTACCACATCCAGCAGCTCAGATGAAGAATCTGAAGAGGTATTTTCTGAACTTTCTCGTTCTGATTTAGAATCTTGTTTGTCAGAAACTCTTAGCTCATATCAGAAATTAAAACAAAAGTTTAAAAACATTAAAGGCTGTCTTAAAGCTAAACTTGAAGCTTGTGGCGAGCTTGAGATGACAATTCTAGCACAAGAAGATAAAATTAAATTGTTAACATTAGAAAGAGATGGAGCAAAAAGAAAAAGCTTAGAATTAGAAGAAGCGTTATCTCAAACTCCACAAACTTCAAATGCAATAATTTATAAATACGAAGAAGCCTTTCAAGAATTTCTGAAAAATGGGATAGATAGGAGTATTATGGCATCCATGATTTATGGAGTTAGTCAGAACAATAAAAAGGGAATTGGGTATGATTCTAAGGAAGATAAAACTTCTACCAGTAACCAACTTAAGTCTCCCTTTTCATATCATTACACACACACACAAGAACAAAAATTTAAAAATGCTAGAAAACCCAAAGTTATAAGAAACTCTGGGAAAACTAATCTGAAAGGACCCAAGAGATTCTGGGTACCAAAAGATAAGATTGTGTATGTTGCAGATATCCTATGCAGCAAAGTTCAGACACCAGTCATGGTACCTGGACTCTGGATGCTCGCGACACATGACGGGAAGAAAGTCTATGTTCCAAAGTCTGGAACTTAAAGATGCTGGATTTGTAGGCTTCGGAGGAGATCAGAAAGGAAGGATCAGAGGCTCCGGAACTTATTGGTAATGGTACTCTTCCCTCTATATCTGATGTTCTTTATGTAGAAGGATTAATGCATAACTTGTTATCCATAAGTCAATTAAGTGATAACGGTTATGATGTAATCTTCAATCAAAAAACATGTAAAGCCATTAATCAGAACGATGGCTCTATCCTTTTCACAGGCAAGAGGAAAAACAACATTTACAAAATAAATCTTTCTGATTTAAAAGATCAAAATGTTAAATGTCTAATGTCAGTTCACGAAGAGCAATGGGTATGGCATAGACGCTTGGGCCACATTAGCATGAGGAAACTTTCTCAGCTAACTAAACTCGAGTTAGTCAGAGGCCTACCTAAACTGAAGTTTTCTTCAGATGCTCTGTGTGAAGCTTGTCAGAAAGGAAAATTTTCAAAAACATCTTTTAAAAAGAAAAATGTTGTTTCTACCTCTAAGCCTCTGGAACTTCTTCACATTGACTTATTTGGTCCTGTGAAAACAGCATCAGTTAATGGAAAGAAGTATGGACTAGTCATTGTTGATGATTACAGTCGCTGGACATGGGTAAAATTCCTAAAGCACAAGAGTGAGTCTCACTCTGTATTCACCAGTTTCTGTTCCAAAGTGCAAAAAGAATTTGACTCTAAAATTATTAGAGTCAGAAGTGATCATGGTGGAGAATTTGAAAACAAAGATTTTGAAGAATTATTTGATTCAAATGGAATATCCCATGATTTCTCCTGCCCTAGAACTCCACAACAAAATGGAGTTGTAGAGAGGAAGAATAGGACACTCCAAGAGATGGCCAGAACCATGATCAATGAAACTAATGTAGCAAAGCACTTTTGGGCAGAAGCTGTAAATACAGCGTGTTACATTCAGAATAGAAACTCTATAAGACCTATTCTAGAAAAGACTCCCTATGAACTGTGTAAAGGAAGAAAACCAAACATTTCATATTTTCATCCTTTTGGATGTTCTTGTTTTATATTAAATACTAAAGAACATCTGAACAAGTTTGATTCCAAAGCACAGAAAGGTATTATGTTAGGATACTCAGAACGCTCTAAAGGCTACAGAGTATACAACACAGAAACCAAAATTGTGGAAGAACCAATTCATGTCAGATTTGATGATAAGCTTGACCCTGAAAAGTCAAAGCTAGTTGAAAAGTTTGCAGATTTGGAAATCACTCTTGTAGAATCTGATAAAACTCCAGAAGCAACTGTCACTCAGAACTCTGAAGAAATTAAATCTCCAGAAATCCCAAAGAAAGTCAAAAGTCGTATCAATGTATCTGAAGATTTGATTCTGGGAAACAAGGATGAACCTGTCAGAACCAGATCCACCTTCAGGACTTCTGAAGATACTCCTCTGGGACTAGTATCTCTGATTGAGCCTACGTCTTGTGATGAAGCACTTCAGGATAACGACTGGGTGGCAGCTATGCAAGAAGAATTGGATCAATTCTCAAAGAATGATGTCTGGGATCTTGTTCCTAAACCCAGAGGTACTCATGTCATTGGAACCAGATGGGTTTTCAGAAACAAGCTGAACGAGAAAGGAGAAGTTGTCAGAAACAAAGCTCGACTGGTAGCTCAAGGTTACAGTCAACAAGAAGTTATTGACTATAATGAAACCTTTGCTCCAGTCGCGAGGTTAGAATCTATTCGTCTTCTTGTATCTTTTGCTATTAATCATTCTATTAAATTATATCAAATGGATGTCAAGAGTGCATTCCTTAATGGTTATATTTCAGAAGAAGTGTATGTCAATCAACCTCCAGGCTTTGAAAACTCAAATTTTCCAGAACATGTTTTTAAACTTAAGAAATCCTTATATGGACTCAAACAAGCTCCCAAAGCTTGGTATGAACGATTAAGCAATTTTCTTCTGGAACAAAATTTTATTAGAGGAAAAGTTGATTCTACACTCTTCTGTAAAAACCTTAATAATGATCTCATGATATGCCAGATTTATGTTGATGATATTATTTTTGGTTCTGCTAATATCTCTGTTTGCCAAGAATTTTCTAAGTTAATGCAGGCAGAATTTGAGATGAGTTTAATGCAAGAACTAAAGTTCTTTCTGGGAATTCAAATTAATCAAACTTCAGAAGTCACGTACGTCCATCAAAGTAAATATATTAAAGACGTTCTGAAGAAGTTTGACATGACTGAATGCAACTCTGCAAAAACTCCCATGCACCCAACTTGCATTCTGGAAAAGGAAGAGGTAAGCAACAAGGTTTGTCAGAAGCTCTATCGAGGTATGATAGGCTCTCTTCTCTATCTGACTGCTACTCGTCCTGATATTCTCTTTAGTGTCTGTCTTTGTGCCAGATTCCAATCAGATCCTAGAGAATCTCATTTAACAGCAGTTAAGAGAATTCTTAAGTATCTGAAAGGAACTCCTAACCTGGGCCTGATGTATGAGAAAACATCAGAGTATAGACTCTCGGGTTATTGTGATGCAGATTATGCAGGAGATAGAATAGAACGAAAAAGCACTTCTGGAAATTGCCAGCTTCTGGGAAACAATCTGATATCCTGGGCTAGCAAAAGACAATCAACAATTGCTCTATCAACTGCAGAAGCAGAATATATCTCAGCGTCACTGTGCACAACTCAGATGCTCTGGATGAAGCATCAGTTAGAAGATCTGCAAATCTTTGAGAGTAACATTCCTATCTTTTGTGATAATACTGCTGCTATTTGTTTAAGTAAGAATCCCATTCTATATTCCAGAGCCAAACACATTGAAATAAAACATCATTTTATCAGAGACTATGTTCAGAAAGGGATAGTAACATTGAAGTTCATTGATACTGAACATCAATGGGCAGATATCTTTACTAAGCCTCTAGCTGAAGATAGATTTCTTTTTATCTTAGAACATCTGAACATTAAAAATTGTCCTGAATGAAGTATGGCTCTGAAAAAGTAAAGTGAGACTCTGATGTAAACAAATGTATTTCTGCCTCTGACTCTGATACTTCTACCAAGTTAAGAAGATATCTGAGTTAGAAATCTTCAGAAACCTATCCTTTGGTATTCCTGAAGATCAGATACATCAACACGTGGAGCTCTAAGCGTCTAACCCTAGAACTTCTAGACAGCTGTCAAAAGAAATCAAAGGTCAGAACGTTTGAAATCTCCTAGAGCAGTGTGCGTACTGTTGGGATTAGACATTCATTAATTAGCTGTAATCATTTTTCCCCCCAAGCGTGCTATTTTGATTTTTGTGCTAACGCTAGAATGTGTGTCGTTTTGCATGTGTTTCTCTTAGAGTATATAAACACTTTTCTCACATTTCACACACTTATCACTCTCACTCACTCTAAAACCCTAAACCCTCTCTGAAGCATTCTCTGCAAGTTCTTCATCTTCATCAATCTTCATCTTCTTCTTCACCATGGACGCTCAACAACAACAAGTCTTTAACTTCTCTCAAGAAATGGAATCAAGTTCTACTGCTCAAACCTCAAGCATTCCAACACCAACGGTTACAGGCGTCACCATAACCCCTGTTTACAAAGAACCCCATATTCTTGACCGTGAACGCCATGTTAACCTTTCAACCCCTTTTGAAGGTCTAGACGTGTTGTGTGAATCACTAGTTGATTTCGACAACTTGAAGAGAAATGGCGTTGATCTTACTGAAGAGCTTCGTAAACAAGGATGGGAAACTATTTCCAAAGGCTTTATGGTCCTATTTACCCACTTCTCGTCAAGGAGTTCTGGAGGTTTGCAGATGCAGATGACCACTTCATAGTCTCCTATGTTCTGGGAGTAAAGATTGTTATTACTGAAGGGTCTATTGCCTCCCTGTTAAACATGGAGAGAAGTGGAGGAAAAAGGATTTACAACATCCCTCCTAGGTCAAAGCGCATTACTAAAGTCATCAACCCAACAATCTTCAAACCCAACGTTGAAGGAAATCCTTTAAAGAACAAAGAGCTGCACCAGAACCTCAGAGTGTGGCTGAAGATTATTCTGGGAACTATTCACCACCGTCCAGCCTCTAACTCCTCTGACTACATTAATGCAGACCAGAAATGCATTCTGTATTGCATTCAGAAGGGTGTGAAGATCTGCCTCCCTGCTCTCCTTTTCAGATATCTGAGAGATTCTGTCAGAGAAACCAGAAACAATATGAAGCCCAGATCCTACATTCCTCTGGGAAGATTGCTATCTGATGTCTTCATTGAGAATGGGCTGGTGGATCATTTGGAGAAGACCAAGCTGATGCTAGATCTGGCAATAGATGTTGGGAAGCCTCTGAATGCCAGAAATCTCAAGAGTATGGGGATAATTAAGAAGATTCAAGTCAGACCCACTCTGGACACATCCTGGGATTGTTTGAAAGATCAGAGGAAGATGCCTCATGGCCTTGCCAGGTTCTTCAAGAACGAACCCAGAGATGCGGTGGCCATCTATCTTAATCGTCTGCTGGATGAAGGTGTTGACATCTCTGACTTCAGCCTCGATGATTGTCTAGATTCAGAAGCAGGTTTCGTCAGATACAAGAGAGGTCTCTCTGAGAAGAAGATAGCACCTCCGGCAAAGAAGGCAAGAATTGAAGAAGCTTCTAGAAGCAGATCTTCAGCTCCTCTGAATATATCAACTGGTACGTCTGTTCCTTCTGTTACCACTAATCCTCTGATGGCTTCTTCTAACCCTCTCTCTTCACAACCTATTTTTACTACTTCTGAAATCCCACCTTCAACCATCAGAACCTCCCAACCTTCACCAGTTCTAAATGTAGCCCGTACTTTCATACCTCCCTCTAAACCTGCACAAACTCACCAAAGCACTTCCTCTTCATCATCCTCAGAACCAGAATCACCCCCATATGTTTCTATCTCTTCTGACCCAGAATATACTGACCCTGATTCCCCAACCATAGCCACAATTTATGCTCATAAACTTGCTTCACAACAAACACAAACACAATCTGAAGCAACTTCACCTCCACCACAACAAACAACCACCATACCTTCTGAAACTCAACCCTCTGAACCCCATACCTCTGATATCACCCCACCAAACATCTCCGCTGCACCTGAAGCTGAAACTGAACCCTTAGATCTAAACCCTCTTTACGCTTCACCCCAAACATCTGAACCTCAACCAGAAGCAGAATCTGAACCTCAACCTGAATCAGAATCTGAACCTCAAACATTAAATCTCAGCCCTCCAAACTCTCCACCTCATACCTCTGAACCTGAACCTGAACCTGAACTTTCTACACCCACCCTTGAGGAAGCCATCATGCAGGTAGCAGAAGCTTCAGTACAAAAGGTCAAGTCTCTGACCACTAACTCTGAAGTCAGTGATGATCCTGAATCTGTAAGGACACACTGGAACAGAGTCATTGGCTGGATGACCTCTGAGTCTTTTAGACTGAAGAGCATATCTGAACAAGTCAGAAATGGCTACATCAGAGATGCTGAGGCAAGACTCCAGGAGAGACTTGCCAGAGAAGCTGAAGCCAGAAGGCTGGAGGAAGAGAGATTGGCCAAGGAAGCTGAAGAAGAAGCAAGAAGGTTAGAAGAAGAAAGACTTGCTAAGGAAGCTGAAATCCTAAGGGAAAAGGAAGCTGAAGCTAAGGCTCTGGCGGATGCAGAAGCACAAGCTGCTGCTGAAGCTGAAGCTCAGCAGGCTCTGACTCTGGGGGAGTCCTCTTCTGTGATCCCTATGGTTCTTCAGACTCTGAAAGAACTTAAGCAAGATCAGAATGAACTCCGGGCCAGAATGGACAAGCAAGATACTGTCAACGACAACATCCAGAACATGCTTGCAATGTTGCTTCAGAGAATGCCTCCGCCTCCGAACCCTTAGGCACTTAGGATTTTTTTTTATTTTTTTTTGCTTGCCTGTTGTTTTTATTTTCTCTGAATCTGATGTTTTTCTAGCTTCTGCTGCCTTTGTGCTTCTATCTATGAATTCAAGTTTTTCTCTTTACTTATTTTTTTTACTATGTCTTTTTGATTCTGACAAAAAGGGGGAGAAGTCATTAATAGCTCTGATGAAAATATTGTCTAATACCTTAAGCATTCTGCAACATATTTTTCTTAAAAATAAACTTATCTAACCTGGACTTAAGAAATTGCAGAAAGTTTCAGAAACCTCCGTACTTAAGAAACTCTGGTAAGAACTTCTGAACTCCCTAGCATTATCTCAGGGGGAGCTTCTGTCTATCTGATCTAATATTATTCATGTTTCATCTGCTAATTAAGGTTGTTTTGTCATCATCAAAAAGGGGGAGATTGTAAGAACAAAAATTGTTCTACAACAGATTCCTTGATTTTGATGATAACAAAGGATGAAACCAAAAATGGCACCCTAACGAAAAGTTTCTAAGTGTGCAGGGTTCTAAAGAAAGAAGGAAGAAATCTGATGATGTCATCAGATACAAAACCAGATCAGATACAAATCATCAAATGATCAGAAGCATCTGAAGTGAAAACAAGTTCAAGAAAGTCTAACTCTGAGCAAAACAACAAGTATCAGAAGCATCTGAACAAGAAGTAGCTCTAGAAGTTCTGACTCTGAACAACGCTATCTCTAAGCTCCAGAAGTTATCAGCGCTATCTGAAGAAACTATCTGAACTCACAAGAGATTAAACGTCAGAAGCAAGATTCCAAGACTCTCCAGAAACACAAATACTCTGAGCATGGAATTGCTAATCATGAAAGAGTAACGTTAAAGTCAAGTAAAGATTTGCAAATGGTTTTCCTAATTAAGAAAGAGACGTTAATCTCCAATTTCAATAAAGAAGATACTACTTGTGGTAAGTAGTCATTTCAAGGAGAAAAAGTTATCCTGCAGAAGCTGTTTATGTTATGGCGTAAATTCATCTTATTACTCATCAGTTTCAACTACTACCTCATTGATCTATATAAAGGTTTGCAAATCAACATTTCAAACCACCACACATACAAGGAAAAATCATACTGAAACATCAACACAAGAAAACCTTCTTGCTCTCTAAATCTTCACGAAGCTTTTGCTTATAACGTGAATCATTTTGTTCATACTATTGTAATACTTGCTTATCTTAGAAGCACTCTAGATTACATAAATCTTTTATCTATTGTTTGTTTATTTCCTCAAGTGACTCTGTGTAGTCTGTATACTTGAGAGGGCTAAGAGATTTTTATCTTAGACGTTGTTTGTAATCTTTCAAGATTAGTGGATTAAGTCCTTGTTGAAGGCGAAATCACCTTGGCCGGGTGGACTGGAGTAGCTTTGTGTTATAAGCGAACCAGTATAAAATCATTGTGTGGTTTTTATTTTGAAAAGCGCTTATTTTTCCAAACAATTCAAACCCCCCCTTTCTTGTTTTTCTCACCTTCATCTTTGTCCTTAGACTCCAATTGCAACTCTTCATGCTTCTTGCTCAAAGCACAGAAACGTTATTCCCACATATCCTTCTCTTGCTTCATTTTTGCGAGCGCGTCTTCCAACTCCTCTTATCTTGGTTAGGGGGAGTTAATGGTTTAACCACAACCATAGACATAGGTCTTTCACAAGGATAAGGCATCTTCAACTCCAAAGCTCTCTTCTTCACCCAAAGAGTGTAAGCTTCCAAAGCTACACAATTGCACAGACCAAGCTCAGATCTTCCTTTCCTATGCACATTATGCCAAGCATGCACAATCTTCTGCTTCAAATGTTAGGGATCTTTACCCTCTTGATAGAAAAGACCTTCAACAAAGTTTTATTTGGATTGTCTCTCAAGGGGAACCCAAGTTAACGACAAGCCAAAGCAGAGTTGTAGTTAATTCCTCCTTGTGTACCAATGAGAGGCACATTAGAGAATTCACCACAACTATCAATAATCTCCAAACTGCTCAAAGACGGATCATACCAAACTATATCATCATTAGTGAGAGACATAAGTGTCTGAGACCACCTTAGACATTGTTTGTTCTCCACAAAAGCAGGTGTCTGAGGCAAGTGAGAAATAAACCACTTGTACAGAAGAGGAATGCAACAGACAATCGTTCCCCCACCCTTAGAATTCCTTAGATGCAAAGAGAAATACATATCACCCAATAAAGTAGGCACAGGATTCCAAATCAAGAAAAGTCTAATGGAGTTAACATCAACAAAACCATCAATGTTAGGGAACAAAGCTAATCCATAAATGATCAACATAAAGATAACTTCAAAAGCGTCCACACTACCAGCTTGAGCAAAAGCAGTAGCTTCCTTGATGAGGAAATCAAATGACAACCCAAATAACCCTCTTTTCTTCACCCAATGAGCCTCTATCTCAAACTTCTTCAAGTGAAGAGCTTCAGCAATAAGATTAGATCGGGGAATCTCCTCCAATCCACTAAAAGGCACTCTACTAGAAATAGGTATCCCCAAAAGATGAGAATACTCCTCCAAGGTAGGCACAAGCTGAAAATCTGGGAAAGTGAAACAGCGGTAGAGAGGATCATAGAACTGCACTAGTACACTCAAGAGTCCTTCAACCACATCAGCAAATAAGATGGACAAAAGCTTCCCATGACGTTGTTTAAAGTCCAAAGGATCTAATACAAAAGATGCTAGCTTTCTTAACTCTTTCAAGTCCGGACATCTAAAACTGTACTTCTTAGTGTTCCTTCATCCAAAGTCCATGGTCTGAAAATATTTGCAAATGATACCTTAGTTCCTTGAAATTTTCGTGTGATGAATGTTATGATGCGCATGAATGCATGAATGCAACAATCACAAATAAGGGATCACACACAAGGCAAACAAAGGTCAAGGGATGAATCAAGTGATTGTCAAGATCAATCATCCATTTTGGTGGATTATGGTTTACACCTTATCAACACGCAAGTTCCATTGATATTGACAAGACTGGATTGGATCAACTAAGAATCAAGGGTTTATTGCAAGTCACGAGCATGGAGTCTGAGTAAGAACCATCACAAAGGAGTGAACTAAGGATAAATAACTTGTAGATCATGTTCTAAAAAGTTTCCAAAGTCTTAATTCCATCTATCGGATATTACAGGTTAAGATGACTGACTCATCGACCCATAATATTCTCAAGAGAAACTCGTCGGAGTATAGTATCGCGTAACAACTGTTATCAAGTCTACACTTGAACAGTTTCCGTATTACGTCCTAAATAGGCCAAGAGGGGGTAAATATTCTACGGTCCTCAGCTTCTTAGACCCAAATTAGAGATAGTAATGCCTAACCATAAATACTTGTGTGACATTTCCAAATCCAAGAGAGTCTCCACTGAGCGGATGGATCTCAAGCCAACTTGTTAAGGACTACTCCACACAAGTCGAACATGACTATACCATCCTCCTATCTTAATTGCACTCAAGTTCGGGTTAGAACTTATCTCACCACTCAGAGATCACCAAGCACAACAAGCATATTATATGACACATACATATATACAAACATCACATATATACAAATATATACACACAAAAAGTAGGCTAAACCCACTAGAGACTACTCCCCAGCAGAGTCGCCACTTAATTTCTGTAGCGGTAAATTCATGATCATCAAGCTATGGGTAAGCTAGAAATCAAATAACAAGAGTCGCCACCGCACTTTTATTGTTTCCAAGGGGAAAGGGAAAAAGTACGAACAAAACCCAAAAGTAAGAAGTTTTCAAATCAAAACTAATAAAAAGTCAGAGATTACAGGTAAGGGGGTTGGTTACACAGAGGGAAGGTGTTAGCACCCAAAGTGTCCTAGGTACTCCTAGGGAGCCCTTTTTGTGTGCATATGTATTTTGTACAAAGTGATGTTTACAAACAAATAGAATGGGGGGATGATAAAAGAATTCATTAATTATATTTTTGTGTTTGGCAAGACCTTCGGTCTTTTGCCTACGTACCAACATAAGAATGAGGGATCAAAACCTCGTAGTTCGTGATACAAATTTCAAAGTGGATGCATTGCTTTTAACAAAAAAAATTAAGTTTGAAAGGCACAAAGGCCTAAAATGGTTTGCATGAGTTAGTTCTTTTTGGCTTTTTGAAAGTTTAAGTCGAGTATAGTTAAGTTTATTTACAGGATTGATTTAAGAAAAGAAGTTTAAAAAATGCAATGGCATAAGGCCAAAGTTTCTATCTTTTTGCAAAGTGGTCAAGGTTTAGAACAAAATAAGTTCAATCAAAGAATATTTTGAAAAAGAGGGAGATATTTTGAAATTAAAGAAATGGGGAGAAGATGAAGAGACTAATCCTATGTACAAAATTAAAAGTTTAGAGTTGAAAAGATCTTACCAAATGGATAGCAATCCAATAGACAAGAATGTCAATAGAAACCCAGAATTCCCTTGGACTTTTAGAATCAAGCAACACACAAATGCACAATTATATTATCTTGAAGAGCAAAGCATCAAATAAAGATGGCCACATCCAAGCTTATCCATTCCATGATCTTCTTCAAGGTAGCCCATGTAACATGAATTTCACAAGTCACAGGTTTAAAATAACAGCTTCGCAATGATCATGTTGCAGATGAACTTAGAGAGATCTTGAATGATGTATCAGATGAAGTTTCAAATTGCAAGCACTTGGTTTCTCAATAAGTTGGCATTGGCCAAGTCCTTTAGCATAGGAATGTTGCCTAAATTCTAAGTACATTTGTCCAAGATCAAGCCAACAGTCCACACAAAAGTTTTTTAGGGTTTTTTGTTGTTATTATGTACATTAATGGCCAAAGACTATACAAACAAACAAGGTATACACAAAAAAAATATATCACACAATATGGTCCAAATGGACAAAGTGAAAATTGCATTAACATAAACAATTAGAATGATATGAACAATGTCAAATGTATAAAAGCTAGAATTAAATGACATTAAAGTAAAGGGCTTAAAATTAAAAGTTAGTAGTTAATAGGTTAGAAGTTAGTATTTGTAAGACCCCAATTTTGACCCTAAGATCCCTCATGGCATCATAACATTGCATTTGCATTGCCTCATGGATCTTTAGCATCTTGGTTCCCTTTGCCTTTGGGTGGGACTCCTTGTGATTGGTTTGAGATCACCAAGCATGCTTGAATTATACATCATTGTTCTCTTACTTTTGTTTACTAACCAAAAGCACAAAAATGTGTCACTAACATCTTTTGTTTGAAGCTTGAGTATCATCCAAGACACTTTGTGGGTTCTATTTAGATGATCAGTCAACACAAGGGAATGGCTTGAGATACTTCCAACAGGTTCAAATGGGGTCTATTCGTCAGTCAAAATGTTAATCTTGAAGGAGCAAAAGTTTGTTCATGAGCCGTCATGCTCGCTAGGCGAGCAGAATGGGTCGCCTAGCGAGTCCCAAGAAAAGCCATCAGAATCACCTACGCTCAGAGGAATTTCTTGAACTGTCATGCTCGCTAGGCAAAGCCCACGTGTTTAAAAAAAACGAAAAATAAATAAATAAATAAAATATAACAGAAAATTTTTGGACTTGGGCCTCTCTCATTTGAGCCACAGGTCCACAAAAATAAGGTTATAAATTCAGAGTTTCAATGAAACAAAAGGATTCTATTCCTATTACCCTGGCAGGGAAAAAGATAGTGAGAGAAGAGCTAACAGAGTTCAGAGCAACCTCCAGAGACTGAAGGGAACTCATCGGCAAAGAACCAATTCCCTCTCATACAAACCCTAAGAGTGCTTTGCAAACCCAACCGGGCAATTCAATTTCATTCGATCTCTCCAGTCAGGTTTGCCTTATTCCCATTACTTTATGCTTTTAATTTGAATGCTCTAAATGTATGAGGTATTATGGGTGAATTTGATACCCTTTTGATGCATGTGTTTGACAAGAGGTTTAGGCCTCCTACCCTTGGTTGCTTTTTGTGAGCTTTTTGTGAATTTTAATGGCATGATTCATGTGGTTACATTTTGATTTGGGGGCAACTCTTGATTACCCTATCATGTTTGCTCTAACCTGTTTTGTGTTTGTTATGGCATTGTTTTCTCCTAATTCCGTCATATTACTCTAACCTGTTTGTTGAGTTTTTGTGAGGGCTCACATACTCTTGCAGGGATAGCTTGCTTGGTGTTCCACTTTATTTGTGGGGTACCACCTGGAGGTCTATTCCGATTACATGTATTGACTCGCTTTCTTTGATGGTGTTTAGCTTGGGAATCTCTGATTTTCTTACCTCGTAAATTACTGTTGCTTCGGATCTTTATCCGTGTGGTACTTTATTTTTCCCGCATTTTACTGCTTTTTTAGGTTTCGCATAGCCTCTCGTGGCATGTCAATTAAGGTTGCGCGGTTCCTTCATCTAGGACTGCCTTTTTGCATGAGCGTTCCTAAAACGCAAATAACTCATTGATTTTTCTTCTCCTAAGAACACGTTTACTCCTTCTACTACAGGCGAGTAAGTCTCCAAAGGTCGAGCATCCGGTAGATTGCGTAGTAACGTCGTTCACCCCAAAACACAACCCTTACCCCATAGGTGGTCGAACTACGTTTTGCTCTGATTTTCATCCCAGATGAGATACGTAGGCATAAGACGTGATGTCTTAGAGAGCACACTCCTCTTTAACCCCAGGTAGTCGAGCTACGAAGACTCTGATTCTCAGATTCAGATGAGATACGTATGCAGTGGATGCGGCGTTCGTGCGAGTCATTTTCTTTTGACCCTTCTTTTAGTAAGTAGTACATTAGATAAACATACACGCTTTTCTCATCCCTTCAATCATGTTTGCACAAATAAATTTTCAAAAAATAAATAACAACCTTTGCAACAAATGTGAAAAGGGCTCTCTAGGAGTACCTAGGATGCTTTGGGTGCCTAACACCTTCCCATTGCATAACCAACCCCCTTACCCAGATCTCTGAGATTTTTACTAGTTTTTGATTCGATAAAATTTTTAGGTTTTTGTTCGCTTTCTAACCATTCCTTTGGATAAATAGAAGTGCGGTGGCGACTCGACTTGTATGATTTACCTTGGATTTAGTCAATATCTCTAATGGTAACGAATACCCCGCTACAGTATTGTTTTTGCTTTTCATTCTTAGACATTCTTTGGAGAACACTCAACCCACTTATCACAAGCATGGATCCTTGAACCAAGACATCTTCCAAAGGAAGGAAAAAAGGCCAAGTTTCCACACAATACCATGAAAGAGGGGAGACTTACAATCTCACTAACTAGAATGTTATGCCTTTTATGTCACAAATTTAGCACTATGTTAAGCAATCGTAATTGGACTTATGTAGAAGTCACAACTATTTGAGGTCGGGCAATCGAATTTTGGTGTTAATGCATGTTAGAGACATGGTATTATGAACTATGCTCATGAAACATACCACACACAAAAAGAATATGCAAAAGGTGTGGGATAATCTCATCCATACTCATGTTAATTTTACAATCAACTAGCTTTAGGACTTTGAGATATCATAGGCCAAATGAGATGAACGCATAAAGAAGGGGAATGAGATGTAGAGGGAGGGAAATAGATGAAATCTCAAATTGGTCAAAGGAGGACTTTTACCAAATTAATATCATTCATTCATTTTGGGAGATGGATGTACATTCCATCAATCCCCTAAATTCAATGATGTTAATTTGAAAAAGTCAAATCAACCTTGACCAAGGCCCAACAACCAGAGTCAAACACCAACAAGTCATCACAATTGGTCAACAAAATTATTTGGCATTTATTCTAATTAAAAATACTAAAATAATGCATTTAAATTAAATATGGTTTCTCAAATTCCTAAAACCTCATCAAAACACCAAATAAACGGCCATGAGATTTATCATAGGTCAAACAAGGTCAAAGGACCTTGGAGAAAAATTTTCAGAATTTTAAAAGACTTAAAAGTATTTTTAAACAATTAAAAACAAATGAAATATCAATTAAATCATGAAAAATATTAATAACGATCCAAAAAATAATTTTAATTCAGAATATGAAAGAGGAAAATATTTGAAACTTTTTGGTGAAACTCTCATATTTTTTGGATCAATATTATAATTAATATGAATTAATGAAAATCAAAGGAATAAAAATTACAATCAGAATATCAAAAAAAATTGTGGACCACTTGATCTGCCTCATTAATTGAGGTGGCAGATCAAGTGGTGAGAAACGCGCGTTCCATGATACACGCTAGTCAGCGCGCCACACACTTGGTCATTACAAGCAACGTCCCTGATTAAAACAATTTGAATCAATTCAATGGCTCTGGACCTTGCCACCTCATTGCCGGAGCAAAGCGTCGGTCGTCTTCTTAGGCGACCTTGGCCAGACTGGTCCATTCATCACCAGATCAAAAATGAAAAAGTAGGACATGATCTGAAAGGAAAAATGGTGTAGATCACGAATATCATCTCAATTTTAACTAACTCCTCACATATAGAAAGATATGAGGAGTTGAATTTTGAGGTATGTCAATTGAGTTGCTTCGATTTGACCTCTAAGCAACTCAATCTTCTTGCCTACATTAGTAGGACTTCAGACAAACAAAGAATCAAGAGAATTGAGCAAGATTGAGAGAGAATCGAAGAGATGAAATTTTCTGGAAAATACCTTCAATGTAGGTCTGGATTCAACTGTTCTTGCCTTGGCTCGTGCTTGATCTCACTTAGACTGCTTACAGGAGTAGAATGAAATGCACAAAAGGTCTTGGATCCCTGGAGTTTTGAATCTCAAAACAGTGAGATTCAAACTCAATTTCAAGATGAAATTCTCATGATTATCCTCTCAAATGGAAGGGTTAGGGGTTTAGGATCAAAGTTGGCGCGAATGTGTGTTCAATTCTGATGCTAGAGGTCTCTATTTATAGCTGTAGCTCATTTCCAAAATTGGCAATTGATGATGCATGGGTTCATGGGCGTGTACAGGCCCATGAGATCATTTCTTTAGGTCCACAAATGAGTGTAAGAGAGTATGAAATCAACTTGGATTGCAAGGCAAGTGTGTGTGAAGATTTGAAGTTTGATCTTTGCCAAATGATGATACCATGTTCATGCCATGCGCAACCCTAGCAATTCTTGTCCAAAAGGGATGAACTTTGACTTTTTGGAAAGGCTAGATCAAGGGAAACAACTTCCATGTACAACACTTTTCCAATTGAAGCTTGTATCATGATAAATTTTGATGTGGAAGTTTGGAAATTTCAACATGTTGAAAATTTTTCTAAGTGTCAAGTCATATATCTCAACCTTCCACCTTGCTTAACTTTTTATGTGAGCCTCAAATGAGAAACATGTCTTTATAAAAGTTGTAGCTCTTTCAAAGAAATTCAAAATGGTCAGCAATTTCATGTCATTTGGATTTTAAATGATAGAGTTGTGCATTTTTGAAGTTTGGAAAAATCACTTGTTCAATGGTATAGGTCAAAAGTGACCTATAATTTAGCCTCATATCACATGCTCAAAAAAGTTGAATTAGCTCTCACTCCAAACATAAAAGTTTAAGTAGACATCTTGAATTTTATTTTGAAACTTGGAAATCTTTCATCTCATAAAAATTGAGCAAGTTATGGCCTTGGGAAGTTGACTTTCAAATTAGGGTTTAGACAAAATGACCTATAATGTTTCAACATAGAAAATGATTTTCCAAGAAAAACTAGCTCTAGGTATAAACATAAAAGTTGTTTGTAATGTCATTTAGAGTAAAGTTTATCTTGGAATCATTTTCATATGGTGAAAATTGTAGGAGATAGGGTCTAGGGAGACCCAGTTTTGATCAGATGAATTCATCTGGCCAACCACCATCAACCAACTTGCTAACCTTCAATTATATTGACTTTATAGGCTCATGGTGGATCATATATGCATAAGATGATGGATTTTGAAGTGTCCCTTGAGAAATTTGATCAATTGGTAAGATAGCTTGTTGGAGAATTTACTCAAGATACCCAGTCAAACTAGGGTTTCCAAGGCAAATCACCCTCAAACTCTTGAAGAAAACTTGATCAATATAACATGTAAAAATCAATGGAACTTATATATGATGATCATAACCATTCTTGGATAAATCCAAGGTTGTGCTCTTTGTCATGAGGGTCTCAAACCCTAGATGTGAACTTGATGGATCAATGGAGATCATGCCCTACCTACAAAAGAGTTAGGCAAATGCAAAGATATATTTTTTGCTATTTTGGTTAGTAAACTGAAAATATACAAGTATGATACAATCACATAGTGCTTGGTGATCTCTCCCAAAACAAACCCAATGAAGGAGGGGCAAGAAGGATGTCAAGGTATGATCCATTGCATGAGGGATATTAGGGTAAAAATTGGGGTCTTACAAGCGGCAAATGATCTCATTTTTTAGGAAACGGGCAACCACATTTTTTGTTACATTGGCGTAAGAAGTGGCTTCTACCCATTTGGTAAAATAATCAATTACTACTAGAATGAAGCGGTGACCGTTGGGGGCTTTAGGCTCTATGGCTCCAATCATGTCAATGCCCCACATTAAGAAAGGCCATGGTGATGTCAAGACATTCAGTAGAGTTGGGGGCACATGCACTTTGTCAGCATAAATTTGACACTTATGACATTTTCTGGCATAGTTGAAACAATCAGACTCCATGGTCAACCAGTAATAACTAACTCTCAAAATCTTTTTAGCCATGGCATGCCCATTGGCATGAGTCTTAAAAGATCATTCATGAATCTCTTTGATTAACAAGTCTGCTTCATGTCTATCCACGCATATGAGCAAAACCATGTTGTGGTTTCTCTTGTATAACACATCATTGCTTAGGAAGAATTTGGATGCTAACTTCCTCAAAGTCTTTTTATCCATGGTTGTAGCATTTGTTGGATACTCTTGATTTTGCAGGTAGTGTCTGATGTCATGAAACCAAGGTTTTCCATCAGCTTCCTCTTCAACCAATTAACATGAGGATGGCTTAGTTTTACGCTCTATTTGGATGAGTGATGCTTCATTGCGAAATCTCACTTGGTACATTGAGGCTAACATAGCCAGAACGTCAGCTGCTTGATTTTCTGTCCTTGGGATATGACGGAAAGTGACTTCATCAAAGTATTTTATCAATTTCATGATGTATGCACAATATGGGATCATATTGGTATCACGATTTTCCCATTCACCTTGACTTGGTAGATTGCCAAGGCTGAGTCTCCACATACCTCAAGGATCTTGATTCAGAGGTCAATTCCAGCTTTAATGCCCAGGATGCACGCCTCGTATTCGGATATACTATTTGTGAGTTCAAAACACAACCTTGTTGTGAAAGGAGTATAGACACCATCTGGATTCATCAAAACAACTCCCACACCTTGCCCCATGTAATTGGAGGAACCATCAAACATTAGCTTCCATTGAGATCCTGGTTCAGCTCCTTCGTCAGGGCCTGGGATCTCATAATCTTTTATAGATACAATATCTTCATCAGGGAAGTCAAACTTCAATGATTCATAGTCTTCAATAGGTTGGTGTGCAAGGTAGTCAGACAACACACTTCCTTTGACAGCCATCTGGGTTACGTACTAGATGTCGTACTCAGACAACAGCATCTGCCAACGGGCAAGTCTTCCGGTTAAAGCAGGCTTTTCAAAAATGTACTTTATTGGATGCATCTTAGAAATCAACAAAGTGGTATGACAAACCATATATTGCATGAGATGTTTGGCGCCCATTCTAAAGCGCAACAAGTCTTCTCCAAGAGTGAATATCTGGTTTCACAATCGGTAAATGTTTTGCTCAAGTAATAAATAACATGCTCCTTTAGGCCATTTTTGTCGTGTTGTCCTAGCACACATCCCATAGACTCTTCAAGCACAGTCAAATACATAAATAGTGGCTTCCCTTGAATAGGTGGAATCAGGATATGAGGGTCTTGCGAGTAATTTCTGATTTTCTCAAAAGCTCCTTGACAGTTAGGATTCCATTCAACTACTTGATCTTTGAGAAGCAATTTGAATATGGGCTCACACGTAGCAGTCATATAGGAGATAAACCTAGAGATGTAGTTCAAACGTCCAAGGAAACCTCTGACTTCTTTTTCGGTACGTGGAGCAAAAATTTCTTGTATCGCTCTGAATTTTTCTTGATCTACCTCAATTCCTCGCTGACTAACCATGAATCCAAGTATTTTTTGGACCGAACACCAAATGTGCATTTAGCAGGGTTTAAACGTAGTTGGAACTTTCTGAGGCACTCAAACAGCTTATGCAAGTGGTTCATATGGTCCTCTTCACTTTTAGATTTAACGATCATGTCATTGACATACACCTCAATCTCTTTGTGCATCATATCATGAAAGAGGGTGACCATCACTCTTTGGTAGGTTGCCCCTACGTTTTTGAGACCGGAGGGCATGACCTTATAACAATATGTTCCCTAAGGGGTGATGAACATGGTCTTTTCCATATCATGAGGATCCATCTTGATCTGATTGTAGCCTGAGAATCCATCCATAAAGAAGAAGACAACAAACTTAGTAGTGTTGTCTACCAAAGTGTCAATGTATGGTAGAGGGAAGTTTTCTTTTGGACTAGCTTTGTTCAATCCCTATAATCGACACACATCCTAACTTTGCCATATTTTTTGGATATAGGTACAACGTTGGCTACCCATTGAGGATACTTTGGAAATGCTAGGAAACCGAAATCAAATTGTCTTTTAACCTCTTCACGAATCTTCAGAGCCATGTCTGGTCTTATTCTTCGGAGTTTCTGCTTCACTGGTGGGCATTCTGGTTGAAGTGGCAGCTTGTTAACAACAATATCAATGTCTAGACCTGGCATATCTTGGTATGACCATGTGAACACATATGTGAACTCTTGCAGCAGCTTGACCAGTCTTTCTTTGATGCTTGCCCTAAGCGTGGCTCCAATCTTGACCTCTTTCTTCTCTTCCTTTGTGCCAAGGTTGATTATCTCCACCGACTATTGATGTGGCTGGAGGGATTTAGACTTATGCTCGAGCAGCCTTGCCAATTCATCGGGGATACCACAATCTTCCTCACCCTCTTCTTCCGCTTGGTAGATAGGAAACTCAAAGTTATGAGAGGGAGTAGAGTCATTGGATTCAACGGGTTTGTTGATTATTCTGCATGTTTTTGAATGATTGTTTTTTATTAAAAGTGGAAAAAATGCAAAAGGAAAATGTTTTTTTGTATTGTTTGAAAATATTTCCATTTTCTAAAAAGAAAACAATAAAACGAACAACAAGAATTTAACAAAATGATTTGTATTCATCATGATGATTTTGAAAATGAAAAGAGGCCCTACAACATGATCTATTCGTCTTGGGCAAAGATAAGGATTTAAAAACCAAAGGAAAACAATAATTACTTTGATATAGGAATGACTTTAGGAATCTCAATTGCTTCCCAATTGGTCAAAGTTTCTTCACACTGATACACCAGATTTATCATGTCTTCATCTTTAGTGTCTTCTTCAACTGTGTTGACTTGATCTCCATAGATATAGCCTGCACTGAGGAATACTTCTTGAATGCTTCGCATACGATTCATTGTAGGAACTAGGGCTCATTATTTAGCAGATGGCTTGTACCCCAAATTGAAACGGTCTTTCTTCATGTTGATGTCAATAACTTGTCCCCAACCCTCAGAGCTCCCATTCTCAATAATTGTCTTTGTACTTTTCACAAATGCAAATGACGGGATGACTTTCTCCACAGATTCCTTCACTTCCACAAAAGTGGAATTGGCTATCTCCAGAGCTTGGAAATAAGTTTCCGAGGCATCTTCATCAGCCTCAATGTAATGGAAGGAGGAGAGGTGGCTAACCATGCGATCTTCTTCACCGGAGATGGTTACAAGCTTGTTGTTGATGACAAACTTCATTTTCTGATGCAAAGTGGAGGTTACTGCCCCAACGACATGTATCCAAGGTCTCCCCAATAGGAAATGGTAGGCAGGATTGATATCCATGATCTGGAAAGTTATGTTAAATACATGTGGACCAATCAGAATTGGTAACTCCGCTTCACCAATCACAGTCCTCCAAGGCCAATTAAATGCTTTAGCAATCAGTGCACTAGGCCTCATTTCTGATCCTTGAAAAGCTAATTTGCCAAGTGTCCTATTTGGTAGAACATTGAGGGAGGACCTTGTATCCACTAAAACTCTTGCTAGAGTATCCTCTTGGTACTTCAGTGACACATGGAAGGCGCGATTTTGATTTTGTCCTTCCTTTGGAAACTTTTCACCATTGAAACTTAGGGTGTTGCAAGCTGTGATATTGGCAACCACTCCATTAAACTGACCAACTGTTATATCTTGAGTGACGTGGGCTTGCGCTAGCACTTTCAATAATTCATTCCTATGAGCTGGGGAATACATAAGCAAGTACAAAATGGAAACTTTTGATGGCGTCTGGTGCAGCTGATCAACTACTTTATAATCACTCTTTTTAATGATCTTTAAAAATTCAACATCTTCATTGGATTGAACCATATTTTTCTCCCTAACAGGGACTGCAACTATAGTTTCTTTGGTTGGTACTTGAGAGGTCACATTAAACTGGGGAGTGTAAATTCGACCACTGCAAGTCATTTGGCTCGTCCCTATGATGTTTGTGACATCGGCACCATCAACCTTCAAACTTTTCTCTTGTCTAACCTCTTTATACTCTTTGTAAATGACAGTTATATCATATTTCCATGGTACTGCCTTAGTACTTTCTTAGGGGAAGGGGCTAGGCGTGCAGATAACCACGAGTGATGGGTGATTAACCGACTGAACAATGTATTTTCTTCGATAGGTTATCTCAACTGGCTCTGGTAAATTTAAAAATGGATCAATTACATCTACCTCATCTCTTTTCACGAGGATACTAACTTGTAACACTCCCTGGTTCATCAAGTCTTTGACATCTTTTTGTACCATCTCACATCCTCTAGGATGAATGGTACATTCTTCACAATCCTTATGATAAGCACTAAACAAACTATCTTCCACCAGTATCGCACGGAACGCTAGCAAAGGAGTCTTGATATTTACAACATCTTTAATCACATCTACATCAGACGCTTCTTCAATCGCATTAACAGTTCCATGTGTCGTCAAAGGATTACTCTTGACATTAGGCCCCAAGTCTTTAAATGAAAGAATCTTATTTTCCACCAATTCTCGCACTATATGCTTCAAAATGTAACATCCTTCTAAATCATGCCCAGGTGCACTCTCATGGAAAGAGAAATGATCATTTGGGTTAAACCATGGAGGCAAAGGATCAGGAGGTGGACCCAAAGGTCTAGGAACCACTAACCCATTTTTCGATAGAGAAGGATATAACTCAGTATACGTCATCGGAATCAGACTGAAGGGAGGTTTAACACCTTGTCTTCTATTCTGAGTTGGTGCATTCTGACGAGGAGCTTGAGATTTTTGTTGCTGATATGATGAAGTTGTAGGCGCTTGTTGATATACAAGAGAAACTTGAGAGGGTTGATAAATTGGTGTTTGTTGAATTGGTTGATAAATAGGTACTCGTTGTTGGTTGAAATTTGGCCCAATTACTGCCACATATGGTTGTTGAACATACTGCACAAGGTATGTTGTTGTTATTGAGTGAACTGTCATTGTTGCTTTCTCCATGATTGACTCCTTCCTCGACTGGATGACACATTATTCATCACTCCTTCCTTCTTTTTCTAAAAATTTCCAGGAAACTTCTTAGCATTGTTGTTTGTTAGATTCTCCAGCAGCACTAGTCATCTTTCTATTCTTCAAATCGAGTTCAACTCTAATGCCTACAACTACCAAGTCAGAAAAACTTGCAGACACATTGCCCACCATCCTCTCATAGAACGTTGGTTGTACAATACCCATAAACCAATCAGCTTCTTCTTTTTCTTCCAAATGTGGTTCAACCTGAGAGGTCATCTCTCTCCAGCGTTGTGCATACTCTTTCAATGACTCATTGTCTTTTTGAGACAAATTCAACAATTGTCTTCTGTCTGGATCCATATCCATGTTGTATTTGTAATGCTTTATGAAAGCATCAGACAAGTCTTGGAAGCACCGGGTACGACTCTGATCGAGGCTTAGGTACCACTTAGAGGGGGCACCCTTCAAGTTGTCTTGAAAGAAGTGGATCGTGAGCTTATCGTCTTCAACATGGGCATCTATTTTCCGGTAGTACATAACAAGATGGCTCTTAGGACATGTATGGCCCCCCTATCTATCAAAGTTAGAAGTCTTGAATTTCGTAGGAATTACAAGACCATATACTAGGCACATCTCTCTAGCGACAACACCAAAAACTTGGTCACCTTCCATTGCCCTCAGTCTCTTCTCAAGAATATGAAAATTCTCTTCAATACCTTTTATATCTTCATGCCTTTCTTCTTCTTCATCAAACATTTCTGGAGCATGTTGTTGATATTAGAAGTAAGGTTGCACATGTGTATGAACGGTCAGAGGTGCAAATGTATGGACCATAGGGTGAGCCTCGGTGGCTAATGGTAGAGGAACAATTTGTTGAGTAGATTTCACTACACTAGGGACTACTTCATGTTGAGGTGTGAAGCCATAAGGTAGACCAAAAGGAGGAAATGTAGAAGGTACCTTTCTTGCGGGTTGGGGTTCAAGCGTTGGATCAGTGATCTCTGAAACGACTGTTTTTTGTGTGTCCATCTTGGCTCTGATGACTTGCAGCATCTCCATGATTTGACCCACGCTCCCTCACAGGTCCTCAAGTTCCGAGTTGACTCTTTCTAACTCTTATTCTTGTTCTTCCATTCTTTGTTGAGCTTCAGCTCTGGTGTTATACTGATGTTGAGGACTCAGGGTGAAACTGGAAGAAGACAGTGGAATGAGCTTTTATTTAAAGAATGACACGGATGCATGTATGTTTGCTTATATGGATGCATTTTTTTGCAAAGCTCTTAGTTATCTTTGTTATTTATTTCAGAAATGTTAGGACATTTTATTTGCAAGATTTTCGAATAAAAATAACAATAAATGAAATCCAAAATGACAATTTTCATTAATTCAAATTTAACATCAAATACAAGTGATTTAAATTCAAATTCAATTACAAGTGATTCAAATTAAAGTACTAATGAACCTAATTTCCATCTCATCCCTTTTGATCATAGCAAGATTGGTGGTGATTTATTTCACCATTCGCTTGCAAAACTTGACAAAGTTGAAAACTTGAGGAGGTGTGTTCTCTGGACACATGCTCCAATCAGCTTCTTGGAGTTTCTCTAGAAATTCCAGCATGTTGAGGTTAGCAAATCTAGCCAAGTTAACGAACTTGCCATTCCATTCAACATAGAGGTCTTGGAGCTTCTTAATGACACACTGATCTTCGTCTAGGGCCGCTCTAGCCTCTCTATACAGTCCCCTCCAATATACACAGTCATTCTTCAAGAGCATGTAAGTTGCATCACCTTCTTGGTTTTTCAAACCTGCAATTCTTCTATTAGCTTATCCCAACTGGTACTCGAGGCGGAGACAGTTCCTCTCAACTTCCTCTTTCTGAAGGACCTCACGAGACAACTTATTTTTGCAATTCTTGGGAGTGTCCCTGAGTTCATGGATTTGAACTTCATAGTTGAGTCTAGCTTCTCTATTCTCCACAAGAGACCTCTCCAATAATTTGTCCAACTATGGAATTTTGAGGTGGGCTTTTTTGAGCTCCTCATTCTTGGTTTTGAGCACATATTTTGTACCTATGAGAATATCATCAAGCTCATCCTTCTTGTATTTAAATATTCTTGCTCTCTTGTTGCTAGCTTCAAGATCTCGGTCCTTCTCTTGACGTCCATCCTTCATATTTTCATTTTCCAAAGTGGTTCGATTAAGCTTAAGCCGTAACTCAAAGTTTTCTAATTCAAGTTCCTTAATTTTGGTATTGAGCTTCTCAATATCTTCAGGTAGTATAGGTTCTGGCTCGAGAACTGAAGGAAAAATAGAGGGATCAAATGGAAATGGGAGCTTAACCACTTGAACTCTCTCTCTTACCCAGCGAGTGTAAATCTCTTTCACAAGTACATTCCTCTTTCCAAACTTGTTACCCCTTCTAACAATTGTTTTCCAGGATTTCTTAATCATCTTCACACTTGGGTTGTCTGCACCAATGTCATGCAAAATGAAAGGCTCTAAAGCTTCAGCTTTTGGAAGACCGTTCATGGAGTAACTGTGTTGAATCAGGGATACAATATGGTTATAGTTGATGCAACCCCTAGTTCCTATCAAAAGTCTCCAATGCTAACAATAATATTCGGGGTCTCCCAATCTCTGATATACCATTTGACATGGTCGGCAGTAAGGGAAGCTAACTTCTGAGAAGGTTTAAGTGTTTTGGAGGTGTAGGGTCCTTTTTCGGGAATGTGATATTTGAACCAAGCATGCAACAACTATTCGCAACATAAAAGGGTTCCCCCTTTCTTCTCATGACGCTCATGGAGGGCATAGTAGATATCAGCTAGAAGAAAAGGTACTGGATTACCAGAGAGGAGGATTCTTACAGCCACATGATCCACGAAACTGTCAAGATTTAGAAATAATATTATCCTATAAACCAATAGGGCTAGCACGACATGTAATGCTTTCTGTTTTCCATCTTTCTCTAACTTCATAGCTTGTTCTTCCAAAAACCATCTAGAAAACCCACTGAAGACTCCCTGCTTATCCCAATTACTTATAACCAATTGGACCTCCAGACCTAAAACTAAAGTTATTCTTTTGGCAGTGATACCTTAATCAAACTTGGGAAATGGATCATGGTCCCTCAAATTCCAGCCCATAATTATCTCAAACTCTTCCAAAGTATGAGCTAGTTGGAAGTCAGAAAAGGTGAAACAACACAGAGGTGGGTCGTAGAATTGAGCTATAGTCACAATTATCATTGGTTCCATATTTTCATTCAGAATATTCATGATCCTCCCATAATCATCCACGAATTCAGTGAGCTTGATCACTTTGGCCCTCAACTTCTTCAAACTGTCAAGGTCCACTTTCTTGTAGTTTAATTAAAATGTGCTTCTTCTTTCAGGATTCATTCATCTTGCAAATGACTTAGATCCCTGAAGCAAATGCAAGACGACTAAGAGCTTTGCTTTCTATGCATATGCAATGAATGCATATGAAATGTAATGTTTTTTTAATACAGGTTCAAAGGTTCGAGGTAACAGATGAATCTAATTGATTTCCAAAACAAGTTATCATCGGGTATTATCTAAGGCTTTTACAAAGGACCCCAGAGTCACGGATCCACAAGAATGTTTGACGCTTACGGAAAATTCTTGTTGTGCATCAACTCTTTCAAGGGAATCTATTCTAGGTGAGGTTTTTGTATCGATCATAACAAGGTACTCAACTCTCAAATCCATATTACATAACCATCAACTTCAGTTCTAGACATGGTTCTCAGAGTCATGGATTCACAAGTATGTTTGACGCTTACGATAAATTCTTTCTACGCACCAACTCTTTTGTGAGAATCTATTCTGAGTGAGGTTTTTCGTATCGGTCCTAACAGGGTATTCACCTCGCAAATCCATACTACGCAACCATCATTCTTAGTTGTCCAAAAAGGTTCAAAGTTCTAAAAGGTCCTTAGAGTCATAGACCCCTTTGAAAACATCGAAGCTAACGAGGTATTCACCCCGCGCAACAATACTTTCAAAAGGATATACTCTAAGTGAGGTTCTCATGTCGACCCTTATAAGGTATTCACCTCGCGATTCCGCACTACTCAACCATCGTTCTATCTTATGTTTTCACTCAAGACTCAGGTAGAAAGTCTTTACCTCAAGGTTTTGCAATCAAATATCTAAGTACCAATGATATAATAGAGTCATATAACAATATAACAATAATGAAAGCATAAGGTAAAGAAAATCCATACAAGTAAACAAACATAAGCATACACAACAACCTAACTAGGCCTGACTCACTTAGGGATGGGAGAGTCTCCAGCAGAGTCGCCATATGTCATACCTCGAAAAATGAGAACGACCTCGCGAAGTGCAATCGCATGCTCGCGCGATGGAATTAACAGAGTCGCCATATATATTTATTTATTACCATAGGGAAAAGAAAAATGTCGAATAAAACCCCTAAATAAGGATAAGGATATGGTCATCGTAACCAATATCAGGGTTTGGGAGTCGGTTACGCAGGGGGGAGGTATTAGCACCCCTCACGTCCATTGTACTCAATGGGAATCGTTTAGTTAGTTGTGTGTGTTAGTGTTTGTTTATAATTTAGGCTTATCGAGTTATTAAGAGGGGAAGGAAGATGACAAAAGGTTTATTTTTTATTAGTGGGTCTGACAAGATTTCACAATCCTGCTCCTACGTATCTCAAAAGAGAAGTCAAGGCACGCGTAGTTCAAGGTAAACAAAAGTTTGTTTGTTGGTAGATTTTAGAGAAAGTTATCTTGTATTAATTGATGAAAAACATTATTTTACCCAAAACAGATGATGAGCAGACGTTTGCACCATATTGAATGGATTTACAAATCACATTCACGCCACTTATCTCAACTCAACAGTGGTGGATGAAACAATGTTTTGTATCATCTTAAGAAAAAATATCTTTCGTTTTTGAAAAGGTTTTTATAGGTTCTGCCAAAAGGCAAAAAAGATTTGAATGAGTTTGATGTGTTTTTGGCGATGACGGGAGCTTGGATTAGCGAGATATCCATCTCGAATCCTAGTCTCAGGAGCTCGTAGTATTTACCCCGTTACGTTTCCATCTTTATTAAAAAAAAGTGTTTTGGATATTTTAAAGTGTTTTGAAATTTTATTGGGAAAATGCACTCGATGTTGATCGAGGTTTGTTTAGGGTTATGAAAAAAAGGTTGAAGTGGTTTTAAGGTTTGAAAAATGATTTGAATGTGGATGGTTGATAAATTGAGATAGTGGGAACGATTTGAAAAGAAAAGTTTCAGATGGATTGGTTTTGAGATGATTTTGAAAATAGCTTGACGTTGGATCAAGCTTTTAACCTGCCTTGCAAAATAGTTTTGAAAATGATTTTGAGTAAGTGATTAGAAATGAATTGAAATAGATGGTTAAAGACAACATATATGATTAATAACGCGAAGGGTACAAATTGGATCACGAAGGGGTGCAAGTTCAAGTGTAGTGACACAAACTCAAACACAAAGCGTAAATCAAATGCCACAAGAACCAAATGTACATACAAGTATTCAACAATGATAAAAAAAAAATACAAGAGCATATACAATATTTACATCACACATCCACACCAAATGTTTCGGAAAAATAAAGTGAAAAGAAAATGCACGGATTAAAACCATGACGCAAAGACGCGAATCAAAATCGCGTACGCGAAGACGTGCGAAGGCTATCACAAGAAAGTAAATCTGATCTAAACATAACGATGTTGGATCGTTATTCTTAACACAAATAATAAAAAACCAATTGTTAACGCGTAAGCGGTCATTGCAAGTCGAATCAAGAAACAATAATATAATAAAAATTAAATTAAAGCATAAATTTGCAAATAGAAACTCGAATTGATAAGCACATAAAAAGTAGATCATCGATATGCTAAACCATCGGACACGTATACAAAATCGAATCGCAATGGTAATCAATTAAAAATATCGCACATAAACCGTTAAGTCAACCAATAGTTTGCTACACTTAACATGATCATCATAATATGAATCGAAATCGTGTGGATCTAAGTTTATTAAAAAAGAAACACAAAGAGAAAGAAATTTTAAATATGCTAAAAAAACCAACGTTGTTGCTAACGCAAAAAAAAATGCGATCATCGCAATCGGATCGAACAAACACAAATGTCACACATTATGCACACCTATATGCAAACAGCATATCGATACGATTCGATCCGAACAACATAATAAAAGTATAAATAAAATAACATCGATCCAGTAGTGTTTACAATATTTATACATCTGATCCAACATAACAGGAAAATAGAAAAACAACATAACACATACAATGCCCAACAAAATTTCGTATTGTTACAAAATCAAAATAGAGCTAAAATGATTATAAAAAAACATTAACAATAAACAAATATATATATATATATATATATATATATATATATATATATATATATATATATATAGAGAGAGAGAGAGAGAGAGAGAGAGAGAGACTCAGTTTAATATATTATGATCAAATAGTATTAATATCTCAGTTCAATATTTTGATCGGTCTCTCCTTTTTTTCAAGAAAAACAAATCAACGTGTGCATGTATGTGTAGGCTTAGTTTCTCACCTTTTTTTAGAGTGTCGCAAATGTTTTTTTTAGACTTGTCTCTCCTCTCAGCATCACTATTATACATACATATTATTTTAGGATTTTTAATAATTTTTTAAAATCCACAAATGCCCTTAGTGTATAATTTAGAGACAAAAATAAATAAAATTAGTTAAAACTGAATAAAATTAAACACTACAAAATAATTAAAATAAAAACACCAATAATTCTATTTAATTTTTCTAGATACTTTGACAAAATAAAAAGACTCAAAATAAATAAATTGACTGCGCCAAAATGATCAACATGAAATAAAATTCTCGGAAATATACATCATTTGATTTAATTTTGAAATAAATTTTGATCGGTTAAAAGGCTCAGACTGATCAAAATGCGACCGAAACAGTAGTCAAAAAATGAAGCGAGCATACCAGGTTAAAATACGTGAAACATAGATTAATATAATTGATGTCTGCAAGCTCAATTTTGAAATTTTTTGTTCATTGGTTTTACACACAGTTGAGATTCAGTTTGACCGGTTTGTCTGTAAATCTGAAAAAATATTATGACTGACAATTTGGACATTGTGCGAGACAAAATGCATGTTACGTTATGCATATGATGTTAATGATTCGATGAATGCATTGATTCGACGATTCAGGGTCAAAATTGGGGTATGACGGCATGCAGCGAACTCGTCTTCAATGAAGGGTTACCTTTGTTGCATCAAAGCTTACGAAATGTGATTTGCCTCCATGAAATCTTAGAAAATGGCTACGTTACAAGTTAGTCTTCACAATATATAATATAGCTTCTTCCATGGTTCAATAGTTTATGTTTCCAAATCTGTTTAACTTAAGATGGGTGAATGTATAACCTAAGAAGTTAACTTTTATTGACATATATAATATAGCTTCTTTCATGTTGTTTGTAGGATAATATAACTTAAGAAGTGAACTTAAGATGAATATAATAACTTTAGAAGTTAAATTAATATGAGTGAATGTATAACCTAAGGATTGAACTATGTTGTTTATGTATCATAGTTTATGTTTCAGTAGCTTCTTTCATGTTATTTGTAGGATAATATGACATGTATAAATTAGATGAGTGAACTCTCTGCTGGTTTATGGATTATAGAAGTGAACTTTTTGCACCTATTATAATTATAATGTCATGCTAATACATTTTGACTTGTAGGGACGGTGAATGAAGACAAAATATAAATGGTTTGTGTTGTTATGAAGAAAAAATACAAGGAGGGAATGAAGTGGAAATGAAAGCTACAAACTTGTGGTAAATACCCAGAATGACATTCATTCAAATTTAACACAAGTTTGCACCTTTCACTTCAGCTTCATCCTCCTTCCATTGTGGATTTCATTTTGATATAAGTAGATCATTTCTTCGTCTTCATTCTCCATAAATCTTTTCAATAAAAGGTATGTTCGTGAAACATTTTATGAGTTGATATGTTCTTGTTTTTCAAAATGTTTGCCTTGTTTATTTTTTTGTCGATAAATCTTCTTGTTTGTGTTATTGTTAATGTCCTAGAATATGAGTTTGTTATGTCCTAGAACAAACTTGTTTTGTGCAACTAGATGTGATTTTTTTTTGCCAACATGCAAGAAAAAAACATTTCTAAGTCCATATGAGTTTATTATATCATATGTATATTTCTTGTTTCACTGAGCATGCATTCATTTAAATTGATTTAGAAAATAATAATATTGAAAATTAAGTTATATCTCGTAATTCATCTCTCGCTCTTTAACATATATAATTTGGTTAAATGCCCCAAGTTCTTCAAAGCAACAGTTCTTCTCATCTAGTTTATTTTACAAAGCATCAAATTTGTTGAGAATTTTCTATTCATCATCATCATTGTCATCATGATAATCATCATCAACATTTAAGATAATGATGATTCATTGTTGAGGCTTATGCATGATGTGTTTTGTACATGATATGCAAGAAGGAAAATAAATGCATGAATTTACTGGTTTATGAATTTTGTAGGTATCAAGCTCTGATTCCTCGACACCCTTAGTCTTGAATAGTTTTGACACAATGAAGATTTTCCTCAAAACTCTTATTTTTGCTTCGCTGCCTGGAGGGATCCATGTTGATTCCTGTCTCCAGAAGAATAACGATTTATGACTTTCTCAGATCATGGTGATCGTTGATATGCTTCACACTTTGTTAATCAGATGTATTGGGCTTTGCACTTAAGCATCTGTAAATGTGGAGAGACCACAACTCCGGAACATTTTGTACGCAGCCTGTTAGGTCTTCTAAAAACTTCCCTTGAAAAGGAATTTGACAGTTGTTTTCCAAAATATGACTTTAATAAGGCTTGACCCATTATTCTTAATCCTTCATTAGTATGCTCCTAATTGGTCTAATTTTGGAGTGACGGGCCTCATGGAACCATGGAAGTGGTCTTCCTCAGTATGAGTCTTGGAGAGACCTGTTGCGTCTTGAAGTGATTTCCCCAAATTCACTTAATCTATAAATTACTTGCACCAAGTTGACTGCTCTTTGGAAGAATATCCTTGATTCTAAATTCCAATTTGCAAATAAAATTGTTTCTTTAAAATAGTAATTCTAATGCAGTACTCGTGCAAACTTTGAAATCGATCATTATTGAAATGAATATGATATACCGTGAATGAATCACTAGTTTATTCAAAGTGAGAAAGACAGTGGGATATGATACCAATACAGATGATTAGCAAATATCTATGAGTCAGGTTAACTCAACCATGTCGAGTATGATTTCAAAATAAACCTTGCTTCAATTAGGTATTTTGCATGTTGTAACGTGGTCTAGTTCACAGTTTTTAAACAAAAGGATATAGGCTTAAAGTTTTGATTTTAACCCACCTTAATCTCCTTGATGATCTCTAGTCCTACATTCAGTTAATTCGACAAACACATTCAATTTTCAAGAGAAAATTGAAGGTGTGAATCTGTTGGCTTGAGAACCAATGATAATCATTCATTTGAGGTGGCAGACACCTGTTTGTTTGGTAATCACAAAATTTAATTTTGTGTAGGAGAAGGATTTTGAAATCTTGAGTTCCCCATAGCACCTGGAGATACGTAGGAGAAGGATTTTGAAATCTTGTCAGGCACCCCTTTAATAAAAAATATTTTCTTTCTTTCTTTTTCTAACTCAATAAATTGAAGAAAACAAATATCAAGCTAGCATTCAATCTTAAGTTTATCTAAAAGGTTCCCGTTGAATACAACAGACGTGAGGGGTGTTAATACCCCCCATCCCCTTGTGTAATCGACTCCCGAACCCGAATTTATTTGTAACGACCATTTTATTTTTTAAGGGTTTTATCGATATGTTCACTTTCCTTTATTAGAATAAATAAAGTTTGGTGGCAACTCTGTTCGAATATTTTTTCCACAAGCGTGTGAACGCCTCCATGAAGGATCGTATTTTTCGAGATGTGACACCTAGTTTATCACTACATCACATATCCGTGGTGGAAAGCAACATACTTACAACCACACCCTACTTTACCACGGTTGGCCAACCGTGATCGTATTCATTTACCAATTTTTGTGAAAGGGTCTTTACGTGGTAGTGTAAGTGATTTTAGAAAACTACACCTTTCACTGAATCATATATCCGTTGGATGACATTTGCTTATTTTCTAGTTGGATAAAGTGGATTGTGTAAGGTTATACATATCAGGGTCTGAGCAAGTCTTGTTCTAGTTCCATATGTCCATGATAATCCTAAATATCATTTTGTTTGTGTTTCACATATTATCAATTTAGCATAGATTATTTAGAGGTATGTTGAGTACAAGGACCTTATTTGTCTGCTGAGGACCAAAGCACTCAGATCTTGCATGATTGGAAAAGTGTATAAGAATACATAAGATGTCATTATAAAATATCATATCCTTAATTCATTCCCTCACTTAAAAGACATACACATATACCATATGAGAAGAAATACCTTGTAGAGAAGGCAGAGGAGGATGACACTATGAGTGATATGTTTCTAGCATGCTTGCTCATTCGAGATTATCTGTTAAGCAAGTGACTTGAAATATAATAGGGGGTGAGTTGTGTTATTTGATTTTTGAAAAATATTTATTTTCAAGTTAGTCAATTTTAAGAAGTAAGATGAGACAGATAATTATGAGAGGAATATAAATTCCAAAAATATAAAAGACAAAAGATAGAGAGATCATATCATGATTTATACTAGTCCAGCCTTAAAACACATGGCCTAATACAATCCCTAAGATTTTCTCCTTGAAATTTTTATTAACAAACTTAGAGAGTTTACACCATATTCAACCCACAACCTTCTTACCCCAAACTTTTACACAAGTTCGGCTTGCAACCCTTATATCACTTACAATGTTACAAGAGAACTAAGCTCATGAATTAAATACAATAAGATCAGAACAGTTGAACTACACAAATATACTTTAAGTCTTACACCCTCTCAGCTTAAGATAATGACAAGGTATGCAAATAGTTTATATGAAGAGAGTGAGTGAGAAATAAGAATAGTAATTTAGACTTCTGTACTTTGGAATAATGTTGAATAGGTGTGTTCTCATCCAGTTTGGTTTGGTTTCGAGAGAATTTGATGCCCAAACCGATAAAAAAATATATGGATTGGTTTGGATTGGATTTTCATATTTTTCCGATAAATCCTAAATTGAACCAAACCAAATAAACGAGTTGATTTAGATTGGATTGATCAGATACATTAGAAACAAATGTGCAAATATATTTTTAAAAAATATCTAATTTACATGAACTAATTTTCCAAAATAATATAAAGCTCCTATTTTTTTTCTGCATATAGGTTGTGAATGTCACATATGGCGTTTCATTTTTATTTTATTTTTGAAGTTAAATATCTTATACTAGTTTCCATTATAATGATGATATAAATCATATGAACTAATATGGTTGGTTCAGGTAGACGGGTCGCAAGTAGAATTTTAGAAATCCAATGCCCAAATCAATTAACATCAGATTTTATTAGTTTGGTTCAGTTTTTTCCCAAACTAAAAAAATGTCCGACCCAAATACCATGGTTTGATTTGGATTCTGGGTTGCTTCAAATTTATCCAAACCAATGAACACCCCTAGTGTTGAAGTTTTTTTCCATGTTTTAGATTATAGTATTGAAAATGTCAATCCATTATTTTTTTATGTGGTGTGGATTTCATTGACACTTTAAGTAAACTAGAATATGCATGAACTTGTATAAAATGATATGTTTGATTTATTTGCAGCTCACATCAGAAAAACAATAGAATATACTTAATTATAGTTTGCTACAGTATATGAACTCCTTCCCTTTTATTTAGAATTAATGTCGATGCTACACTATCTTGTCCAAATAACCAACTTGATAAAAATAAATACGTGTCTCAACCACAACGACACAAGAATGGTGGTTAGTGTAAAGTATCATAATTCATCAGTTGGCGGTGATGGACATGTCTCAATTCACCAACATACAACTTCAAAATGATTATGATGTGA
Source organism: Lathyrus oleraceus (assembly GCF_024323335.1). Lineage (NCBI taxonomy): Eukaryota > Viridiplantae > Streptophyta > Magnoliopsida > Fabales > Fabaceae > Lathyrus > Lathyrus oleraceus. Next base: position 193,904,963 of record NC_066583.1, read on the forward strand.
GAACTATGTTCATGATATTTAGTATGTATGTATTAAGGGACCAAATTATATGCAACCTTAGTAAACCAATTAATGTTATTTGTTCAAATCATATATGTCCTATGATATTTGTTAAAATCACAAAAATAGTTTATATGAAGAGAGCGTGTAAGAAAGAAGAATAGTAAATCAGATTTTCGTACTTTGGAAGAGTGTTTTTTTTTCATGTTTTAGATTCTAGTATCTGAAATGTGTCAACCCATTACATTCTTTATGTGGTGTAGATTACACCGACATTTTCTGTAAACTAGAATGTGCATGAACTTGTATAAAGTGATATGTTTGATTTATTTGCAGTTCACTTTAGAAAAACAATAAAATATACTTGGTTGTAGTTTACTACAACATGGTAAGTCCTTCCCTTTTATTTAGAATTAATATCGATGGTACACTATCTAACTTGAATGGCCAACTTGATAAAATAATTTCTTGTCTCAAACACTACGACAAAGAGTGCTAGTTAATGTAAAGTATCTACATCCATCAGATGACGATGATATACATGTCTCATTTCATCAGCATACAACTTCAAAATGATTATTATGTGAGAACTATATTCTCGATATTTAGTCACTATAGTATTAAGAGATTAAATTAAATTTTACCTTAGTCAAACCTATTAATGATATTTGTTCAAATCAGATACGTCCTATGATATTTAATAAAATTGTAAAAATAGTTTATATGAAGAAACCAAGTGAGGAAGAAGAGGAATAAATCAAAATTCCGTACTTTGGAAGAGGGCTGAAGACTTTTTCATGTATTATATTCTAGTATCTGAAACGTGTCAATCCATTAAATTATTTTATGTGGTGTAGATTGCATCGACATTTTCTATAAACTAGAATGTGCAAGAACTTGTACAAATTGATATGTTTGATTTATTTGTAGCTCACATCATAAAAACAATGAAAAATACTTAACTATAGTTTACTATAACATGAAAAACCCTTCCTTTTTGTTTAGAATTAATGTAGATGAAACATTTGTTGGACATGTGACTCCACACACAAGAGGGGGTGAATTGTGGATTTCAGAAAAACTAGGGTTTGAAATTATTTTTTTATCATTTATAGAATTTAAAAACATTTTGATAATTATAATAAAGCAGAGGAAAGTTAATATGCATAAAATAAAGAGTTAAGGATAAGAGAAAAGACATCAGAAATTTAAACAGGTTCAGTCAATAAGACTTAATCTTGTCCCCAAGATTTGATCTTGAGGGTATCCAGTAATGTTGAAGAGATTTTAGTAGGTTAAACTCTCAAACCTTCTTATACAAGGAAAAATGAAGGTTCGGGTTAACTTCCAACCAAATAATGAAAAATAGAGAGAAGCGGTTAGTCTTCCTTCCAAATAGTCAATTGAAGCGGTTAGTCCCCAAAATAAACCAAGTTTTTCTACAAACTTATCCCGAACCAAGGTGAGGTTTTAACCGAGCAAAAATCACGAACCGAACGCAGGTTTTGACCACGAACCAAGACGAGATTTTAAACCATGATTATCTCGAACCACCGTGAGCTTTAAAATAAAGCTTAACTCACGAACCATATTGAGATTTTGAATTGGGTTGATCTTAAATAAAATTGAGATTTTGAACTAACCTAATCTTGAACCAAATTAAGATATTGAACTAGGATGATCTCAAACCGAAGTAAGATTTTTAACCAGGCTTTGCTTATGAACCGGTGCGGTAACTTAGAACCTAAACCCCCAAACCAAAACTTTTATAGGGTTTAGCTTTGAATCCAAACAAACACTCCCTTATAGATAAATTATTCAACCAATAAGAAAATACTCCTTGGTGAATTTACAACAATAGTTTTTCCATAATACAAGAATTCCTCACTAAACGCGAAGACTTTCTTGAAACGCTACGACTAAAATTATATGAGAGAAAGTTGAAAATATTTTAGAGAAAGTGAGGAGTGAGACAGAATACTCACATTTCTAGATGTGAAAATATGAAGGGAAGAGCCTCTATTTATAGGCTAGAAATTGACACAAAAAAGTAAGTTTCCATGGGCCAAAATTAATGTGTCAATCGAATAACACCTTGGTCCCATTGATTGGAAGCCTGTTAGATGCCCAAAAGTGCTTATTTGAACTATCAAATGTGGGCATCTTTCACTCCTTTTTGTCGTTAAAGTGTTCGAAACCGCCTTTGCCTTTGATGATTTGCAATACAATGTTAAATGATCTTGGTACCCTTAATTTGTGTGTTATTATGCAGAAATTAGGCATGAAAGAATAGAAAACAAAGGCACATGAATGATGGCAAAGGGACCAAGAAAGAAAGCATTCATCAGCATGCTCGCTAGGCGAGTGCTGTAGCGAAGTGCTCGCTAGGCGACCACCCAGCGAGCTTCCAGCGAACATCCCCAGAATTTTACAGTAGCAAAGTCAGCAAACTCGTTAGGCGAGCACCCAGCGAAGGAGGTAGCGGACACTCCCAGACTTGGGCAAATTCACAGCCAGCACTTACTCGCTAGGCGAGCCACTAGCGAGCTCCCAACGAGCAATTCCAGTAGCAAAACCACCAAAACTCGCTGGAGCGAAGGTGGAAGCGTGGGCTTCGCCTAGCGAAGGTTTCTTCGCCTAGCGAACATGCAAACAGGGCTTGGAAGATTCTTCTGGCGCAGGTGCCTCAGGTGGCCTATTTTGGGGCTCGCTAGGCGAACCATTCTGCTCGCCTAGCGAGCATGACAGCTCAGACAGCAGCACTATAAGTAGTAGGGGCTACTTTTTAGAGAGGGTACTTTTCACACTTTAGACTTAGATATTTTCTGCATTTTCTTGGGATCACTTTTTGTAACCTAGAAACCCATTTTTCATATTTTCTTCATCTCTTAACAATATTCTACAAAAAGAAGGTGGATTCCCATCCAATCTCGATTCTTCGACTAGGATGTTGATCAACCTTCGACCGAAACTTGTTGACCAAGCTACCATGAAAATGAGTAGCTAAGTCCTTCATTTTGTCAAGGTTAGATGTAGATGATCATAAGCTTTATGTGTATATGGGATGATCTTCATTTTTAAACTCTTTAATGATGAATATATGGTGAAAACTTTGTTTTATTGATAACTCTTTGTGTTGGTTTATGATCGAGAGATGTTTACCAACTCTTTACCTAGGTTTTCATCCAATCTTGTTTGTTAGCTAGAGATAGTAATGAATGATTTTGTTCACGATAAAGTTGAGCCAAAAAGTTGTCATTTTGATAGATTGTGTTAGAGATAAACAATGGATTAAAATGGGAAAACCCACAATGTGTGTTAGAGATAAACACATTGGGAGGACTTTGTGAAATAACTTATCATCTAAAGGAGTTTATGAGTTTGTTGATCGAACATATACATGCAAAGTGATCGTCGAACCCTAACTTTGACAATCTTTCTCAAATAGAAAAACCAAAACTTTTACCGCATTTTCTTACACTTTTATGCAAGCTACCGTGACTAAAACCAAAACCCCCCTTGTTACTACGAGTTAAGAATTAAAACAACTGTCGAACGGCGGAGATATCTCATAATCCCTGTGGAGACGATAACAAAAACCCAACATACTAACCCTACACTCAACAAAATGGCGCCGTTGCCGGGGATTGTGAATTGATATTGCGAGCATCACAATAGTTGCTTAATTTTTAACTTTTGAATTTTTTGACTTGTGCTTGTAATTTGTTTGGTTTAGTGTGCAGCTTTCGTTTTATGCGAGGGCAGGTTCCTGAGGACGAACTTCTTTTTGATCCCAAGATCGAAAGAACCGCAAGGAGACTGAATAGCAGAACAAGACGAAGGAGGCAACAAGCTAGACAACGACAAGAACAAGGAGAAAGTTCTTCTACAACACATCCCCCACCTTTCATACCTATCATGGATCAACCACCACAACCACCGCCTATTTCCACACCATGTGTCAACAGTCCAAGGAATACTGCTCAGTTTGCCAACCACACGGGAAGGCAAGCCGAGATGAAAATGGGAACTCTTAATTTTCTATATGGAAGTCCATTCACCGGAATGGACCATGAAGACCCCTTTGCTTTTCTCATCAAATTTTATGAGATAGAATTGGCGGCCGGACTTGATCAAGCTCAAGAGCTACCGTTGTTCAAAATACTGTTTCCCCACACTTTGCTCGGCAAAGCAAAAGATTGCTACTTGGATCAAACACCTGCAGTCATGACGGATTGGAACGTGTTGGAAGAGAAGTTCATTGAAAGATTTTTCTCCCACAACCGTTTCATGGAATCTAAAACGGCAATCTATGTGTTTTCACAAGGGACCAACGAATCATTGAATGAGGTGTGGGAAAGATTCAAATCTATGCTTCGGAAGTGCAAAGGACATGGTTTTGACGAATTGACTCAAATCCACATTTTCAAGAATGGCCTTCAACCAAATTGCAAAACTTTGTTGGATGCTACCTCGGGTGGTTCTTTGTTGTCTAAAAGCGCCGAAAAAGCTACTGATATCATTAACCGTATGGCCCTAAATAACCTTCAAAGTCAAAGTAGAGGCAACTCTTTGAAGAAACCGGGAGTGCTTGAACTTGGGACGAACGATGCTATTCTTGCCCAAAACAAACTCATTTCACAACAAGTTGAACTCTTAACTCAACAAATAAAAGAGTTGAGAGAACCTTCAAAAGCTAAACAAATAGCTTGTTGTGAGCTTTGCAAGGGTGAGCATGACATCGGGTTTTGTCCACCTCCCGGGTTCGAAGAAGTAAATTACATGGCGAACCAACGAGACTACCAACCGAGGCAACAACCACAACAACCATATCAACCACATCCTCCAAATCAACAACAACAGTTTCAAGGGAATCAAGGGTTCCAACCAAGGACTAACTACTACCATAACCAAGGTTATGGGGGTGGTTCTTCTAGCCGTCAAAACCCTCCCCAAAATCCTTACCAACCTCAACAACCGCCGGTCGTGACTTCAAAGTTAGAAGAGACATTGACACAATTTATGCAAATGTCGATGGCTAATCAAAAGAGCACCGATGCGGCAATCAAAAATCTCAAAACTCAAGTCGATCAACTTGCTACACAACTAGCGGAACAACAACTCGGTCCATCTTTTTCGGCGAACATGCAAACGAATCCTAAAGAGCATTGTAAAGCGATAACGACGAGAAGTGGAACGGAGTTGATTAGTGAGAATAAAAAAAGAGATGAGAGTGAAAAAAGAGAGGAAGAAAAAAATGATGAGGAGAAAATAATAGAGGATAGTATTGATGGTGAAGTTGGGGAGTGGAGTGAGGAAGAAGTTGAAAAGGATGAAAAGAATGGTGAAGTCGAAAATAAAGAAAGTATGGAAATTGAGAAAAATAATAGTGATGAAGTGAAGGTGGAGCCAGTGAAAAAGAAAAGAGCGGGGAGTTCTAGAGTTGCTAAAGGAAAGGAGGTAGTGAGCGCTACTCCAATCCAAAACCTTCCATATTCACATGCTCCATCTAAGAGGGAGAATGAACGGCATTACGCCCGATTCATGGATATATTCAAACAATTGAAAGTGAACATTCCGTTTGCCGAAGCATTGGAGCAAATGCCTAAGTATGCAAAATTCATGAAAGACATACTTACTAAAAAGCGGAGGTACATGGAACCAGAGACAATCTTGCTTGATGCACGATGTAGTGTCATCATTCAAAAAACTCTCCCAAGGAAGGAATCCGATCCGGGACGAGTCGCACTACCGGTAACCATCAGAGACACCTACACGGGTAATGGCTTGATTGACTTGGGATCTAGCATCAATTTAATTCCCCTATCCATTGTTAAACGATTGGGAAATGTTGAGATCAAATCTACTAAGATGACTTTACAACTAGCTGATAAGTCTACCACTGCAACATATGGAGTGGTTCAAGACATGTTAGTGAAAGTTGACAAATTCTTCTTCCCGGTTGATTTCATTGTTATTGATATGGAAGAGGACGATGATGCTCCACTTATTCTTGGCCAACCATTCATGAAAACCGCACGCATGATGATTGACGTTGACAACGGTTTGATGAAAGTAAGGGTCCAAAATGAAGAGGTAGCCTTCCATCTTTTTGAAGCCAAAAAGCATCCTAATGATAAGCATGATTCTTTCCGAATCTATGCTACCAAGGAGAAGCTAGTGGAGGTCGCAAACCAGGTTCATGTTTCTGATCCTTCCGAAAGATCTCTTATCGGAGTATACCAAGTTTCGACCAAAAAATAAAGGAAAAGAGATGGAAGCATTGTTGCATGAATTAGAAGCTTGTGGAGAACTTGTTTATCATGAAGACACAAGCGAAGGTTTGGATATGACAAAGAAAGTGGAGGAGCCAAAACTAGAGCCACATTTGAAGTATGTGTTCCTTGGTGATAACTGTACTAAACCGATAATCATTAGCAACACTTTTTCCACAAAAGAGGAGAATCAATTGATGCGAGTGCTGAAAAAGAAGGACGTTGTCAAACTAGTAGAGGCCGGGATGAATTGTTCTATCTCCGATGGTGAATGGGTGAGCATTGTGTAAATAGTTCCGAAAAAGGGTGGTATCAGATTTTATCGAAGGTTCATCAAGAACCTCTTGAAGACAACAAAGCCCTTGAAGAAGTTGCTCAACAAAATGGATCACGGAAGCTCAAACAACAAAGTGGATCGCGGAAGCTGCGCAATTTCCTTGGATGCTCCTCTGTGAGCATCGAACCGTCGAGCTTATCCGACGTTAAACAAGCGCTTGTTGGGAGGCACCCCAACATTGTAAGTATTTACAGTATTTTTTTGTTGTGTTGGTATTGGTGTTCAATTTGAAGAACCTTGCTGAAATGTGCTTTGCATTCTGTTTTGAAAAGCAAAATATTGTCATGCTCGCTAGCTGCTCGCTAGGCGAAGCAGTAGCGAGCGCTGCGTGGCAGAAACTCATTTAATTCTCAGCAGGCCAATCTTTTGGGCCCAAAAACCATTTTTAAGTGTGTTGTCTGAACCTCCAGAACTCACAATCACTCTCTCACTTTTCATCTCACTCAAACCCTAAACATTGCATTGCAAACCTAACCGTGCATTTCAAATTCAATCAATCTCTCAAATCAGGTTTGCCCTTTCTCCACTACTTTATGTTTCCAATTTGTAAAATTCTGAAGTATGTGACATTTAGGGTGAATTTGGGGGAGTGGGTATCATTAGGTTTTGCATGTGGGTTTAGATTTGCATGTATCTTAGAACTATGCCTTGCATGATATATCACTTAGTTTCTGAAATGGATACCATGAGACTTAGGGTTTTCTGGAATTTGGTTGTTAAACATTGCAGAACCCAAAACCCGTAAGATTCGCTAGCATCTCGCTAGGCGAATATGTGGCGAGCATTCGCTGCCACTTCGCTAAGCGAACCTGTAGCGAAGCTTCGCTAGGTCCTTGCTAGGCGAAGCAGTAGCGACCATGACAGCAATCGGCTTTTCTGTTTTGTGCTCTAATCTGTTCTGTGGTTTTGTGTTATGTCTTTTATATAATTTTGCAGATGGCATCCAGGTCGAGCGCGTCGAAGAAAAGAAAGGTCGGGAGCACTTCCCGTACCGTGTCCATACAGTTCGACACCGACAAATTCGTCGGGGCAAAGCAGGCCGCTCGCTATGTGGCTTTAGAAAAGAGAAATTTTTTGCCTGAGAAAAGTTTTATAATCAACCGCGAAGGCACCTACCGAACATTTGTTGGGTTGATTCATAGCAAGAAGTGGGACCGGTTGATATCTCCCCTTGAGCATTATGACATCGAAATAGTGCATGAGTTCTACGCGAACGCACTACCTAACGACGACGAGCCATTCACATGGACGACTAGAGTGTCCGGACGTATGGTTGCTTTCGATCGGGATGCAATTAACCGTGTACTGGGTGAACCGCTCCATCTGGGAGCCAATGAGAGAGACACGTATCATAGGGGTTTGAGGCTTCACCGGGATACCGATTCTATTTCTGCCGCCCTATTATTTGAAGGGAAATCAGTTGAGTTGAACCCATCTGGGGTTCCGATGAGATACCATAGGGAGTACATGATTCCCTTGGCTCAACTGATCCTTATGTTGGTTCTGACAAATATAAAACCCAAGTCTCACACCTCAACCGTGTCGATCCCAGTGGCACACTTGGTTCACTGCATTCTCACGAATATCCAGATTGATGTGGCGAGGATAATTGCTTTAGAGTTGAAGTCCATGATTGAGAGCGGGCTAAAGTCGGGGGCACGAGTTAACTGTCCCCTTGCTTTCCCGTGTCTCATCATGGCATTGTGCCAACATTCGAGGGTGAAGTTACCCTCCCGGAGTCAAGTGAGGATCCCGCCAGCCATCGATGACAGATATGTGGCCAAGTACTGCAAACCGAAGAACTTAAGGAGTAGTTCAGCTGCTGATGTTACCGGGGCTTCTGATGGTCCTGGTACTTTTGCTCATGGATCTGATCCTTTCCAGCAGGCTATCTGCAACTATAATTGGGATTGGATGGCGGCAACTCAGTGCGCCATGCTTGATATTCATGATTCTATGCAGTTGTTGCAGGTGCGGGTGCGTGACCCCTCCGGTGAGCATTCAATGATGACACGTGAGCAGTTTCTGCAGCACGCTAGCTGGCCTGTGGACAGGCCTGTGTTCGGAGAGGGGGCGGGTGCCGGTGCTTCTGGTGCTGATACTACTGGTGGTGTTGAGGATGGTGATGACGATGATGATGATAATGATGATGCTACCGGTTCTGAGACCGGTAGTGATGAGGGTTCTGAGTCCTTTGAGGGCTAAGTTTGTTTTATTTTATTGTATTTTCAGATTTGTTGTATTTTGGTTTTGGTTATGTACTTTTTGGGTGTTTTGTCCCCCACGCACATTTTTAAATTTTTTAAGTAATAGTTATTGTTTATGTTTTTAATTTGTGTGTTTGGTTTAAATTTCTTTTGTTTAATAAATTTTTGGTTGTTGAGTGTCAAACCTTCTAGATTGGTTGCTCCTCAAAGAAGTATCCAATGAAGGTGCATCCGAGCTTGGATGGCAATGATAAAAATAAACAAGCGAATAATGCTAAGGTACATGGTTACCTCCGGTTAGAATTTTAGAATGCATTAAGAACTTTACTCTTTTTTGTAATTGAATATTGTTCTTTTTGCAACATAATTGAATGAATGTTTCATCTAGGACTTAAAACCACAAATTGTGAGGAAACCTCCATTGTACACTTAAATGTTGTATTCTAATAAACTTTGTTGATTCATTTGATTCATGCTTTGTCTTTTGAAATTCTGGTATAGTCAGAGTTCATATGTTCTACACGAAGTCATGACATCTGATCCAACGCTGTTACTAATAGAGCAAGACAGTTATAAAAATTTAAAACCCAATACTCATGTGCACCCAGTCACAGATGTCACGACATCTGCTACTATACCACCATGGAAAGAAGAACATCCAGTTTTTTCCATCTAGTGCAAAGACACAGTAGAGATCAAACATAACACTTATGTTTATTGATCCTGCCCAGTTAACGACATGATGTCTTAACATTGATTTGAACATCACCTGTTCCCACATTACATATGGGTGAACTGTAACAGATCCACCAGTCTATACATTAGTATCAGCAGTCAATGATGAATGTCATAACATTCTGTTTTTCATTCAGACTGCAGGCTATGTGTCAGGTCTGTTATTCCCTTCATAAACAGACTACAAACAGACTGAGTTATAACAGACAGAATATAGTGTGCAGAAGGTAAAAACACCAGTAATTGTTAACCCAGTTCGGTACAATATTACCTACTCTGGGGGCATACCAAGCCAGGAAGAAGATCCACTATTAGCAGTATTAATTCAGAGTTAAACTCCCCCGTTTACAACTCTTCACTTAATCCCTACCCAATGCAATCTATACCTAGGCACTCCTAGATAGAAACATCCAGTTTCCATTCCTATCACTACAATTACCATGTAATGCTTAGACAACTTGAACATGCTTCACAACTTCGTTCAAGAACATAACAACTCTTGCCTACAGGCTTTAAGTTACAAATAATCTCATGCTTTCAAGCACTGAGAAACACCTGGTAACCTTCCCACGAGTTGGGAGGTTTACCTCACACACACCCCTAATTTTTACATTATTTGAGGCTTACAAAACCTAGGTTACAATCTACTATTTATAACCTAACCACCCAACTGGATTTGGGCCTTCAGAAATCGCAGCAAGCTTCTCCTTTGCTGTTACAAAGCTGGCAGAATTCTTCTGCTACAATCAAGGTCTTCAATCTTTTATTTCCTAAAAGATCTCCATATTTGGAAACTGCATATTCACCAAATATTCTGATTGAGTCTTCAAGATCTCCACATAGAAGTTAGGATATTCACCAAATATCTTAACTAATCCCAGAATATTAAATTAGTTAACACATGCCAGAATTAACTAATACAGTTTTATACACCTGTTTGATGTCACAGTCACGATGTCGTGACATCGTATCTGACATGTTGGTCCAGATGTTGAACTTCTTCAACCCAACATATTAAAACAACAGAGGTGATTACATTATTTGTTTTACAAAATTAATGCCAATCTTAAGGTACCAACATCTTTTATTATTGTGAATATGTGGAAGCATTTAGAAATGATCAAGGCGCTTGTTTTCTTATGAGCACAACCAGTTCCAAATACAACTTACCTGTGAGCAGAGAGAGTATTCGTTAACCCCTTTGAGCTTAAACAGTTGAATATCAGCTTGAAATAAAGCGAGATGTCAAAAATCTTTTTTCTTTAAACCCGGGAAATTTTGATAATTGTTCTTTTGCCGTAAAAAGTCAAGAGCATTCACTTAGGGTGAGTAAGAAATAAGTTGGGGAGAACGAAAAAGAGAATCGGTAAGTGCCACAACTCTTGAAAAACCGAGCAAGCATTGAAAAAAATAAAAAAAATTAGAAAAGAGAAACATCTGTTTTGTGAATACGATGTGAAAAGAAAAGAAAAAAATAGAGAAAATGAAAATGAATGCTTGCTTGGAAGAAAAATAGTGAAAAACAAATATTGAGTTGTGAAATAAGAGTTGTGAAGGTTTCAAATGAGAAACAAATGGAACGAAGTTGAGATGTGTGAATAGTGTACAGTGAATGTCTCTTTTGCATCGACAATTTCGTTTTCAATAGCCTTAGAAATGACCCTTGTTTGTAAACCTAACCAAGCTACAACTGAAAAGTCCTTAGTGATCTTCGTGCTTCCGCATTTTCATTTATAATTGTTAGACATTGTATGAATTGAGTTGTCTTTCGTATTGTTTGTTGGAGAGAGAGATTGTCCCCGCGGTTGCAAACGCGTAATTTCTTCAATCCTTATTCGAAGAGGAGAGATAGGGTGATTCATTCAAGATAATATTGTTGTGGATTGTTACATGTTTCGCATTGCTATTAAGTTTTAGTTCTTGTGTATTATGTTATTCTAACCATTGGGAACTTGTGCCTGGTTGATTTTCTTGTGTTTGAGCCGTTTTATTCGATTTCGGAGAAACCTTTTTCTTAAAGCAAATCCTCTTGTCCTTCAAGAGGCATACTTTGCTTGAGGACAAGCAAGAATCTAGTTGGGGAGAGTTGTTAAATGCCCAAAAGTGTGTATTTGAACTATCAAATGTGGGCATCTTTCACTCCTTTTTGTCGTTAAAGTGTTCGAAACCGCCTTTGACTTTGATGATTTGCAATACAATGTTAAATGATCTTGGTACCCTTAATTTGTGTGTTATTGTGCAGAAATTAGGCATGAAAGAATAGAAAACAAAGGCACATGAATGATGGCAAAGGGACCAAGAAAGGAAGCATTCATCAGCATGCTCGCTAGGCGAGTGTTGTAGCGAAGTGCTCGCTAGGCGAGCACCCAGCGAGCTTCCAACGAACATCCCCAGAATTTTACAGTAGCAAAGTCAGCAAACTCGCTAGGCGAGCACCCAGCGAAGGAGGTAGCGAACACTCCCAGACTTGGGCAAATTCACAGCCAGCACTTACTCGCTACGCGAGCCACTAGCGAGCTCCCAGCGAGCAATTCCAGTAGCAAAACCACCAAAACTCGCTGGAGCGAATGTGGAAGCATGGGCTTCGCCTAGCGAAGGTTTCTTCGCCTAGCAAACATGCAAACAGGGCTTGGAAGATTCTTCTGGCGCAGGTGCCTCAGGTGGCCTATTTTGGGGCTCGCTAGGCGAACCATTCTGCTCGCCTAGCGAGCATGACAGCTCAGACAGTAACACTATAAGTAGCAGGGGCTACTTTTTGGAGAGAGTACTTTTCACACTTTAGACTTAGATATTTTCTGCATTTTCTTGGGATCACTTTTTGTAACCTAGAAACCCATTTTTCATATTTTCTTCATCTCTTAACAATATTCTACAAAAAGAAGGTGGATTCCCATCCAATCTCGATTCTTCGACTCGGATGTTGATCAACCTTCGACCGAAACTTGTTGGCCAAGCTACCATGACAATGAGTAGCTAAGTCCTTCATTTTGTCAAGGTTAGATGTAGATGATCATAAGCTTTGTGTGTATATGGGATGATCTTCATTTGTAAACTCTTTAATGATGAATATATGGTGAAAACTTTGTTTTATTGATAACTCTTTGTGTTGGTTTATGATCGAGAGATGTTTACCAACTCGTTACCTAGGTTTTCATCCAATCTTGTTTTTTAGCTAGAGATAGTAATGAATGATTTTGTTCACGATAAAGTTGAACCAAAAAGTTGTCATTTTGATAGATTGTGTTAGAGATAAACAATGGATCAAAATGGGAAAACCCACAATGTGTGTTAGAGATAAACACATTGGGAGGACTTTGTGAAATAATTTATCATCTAAAGGAGTTTATGAGTTTGTTGATCGAACATATACATGCAAAGTGATCGCCGAACCCTAACTTTGACAATCTTTCTCAAATAGAAAAACCAAAACTTTTACCGCATTTTCTTACACTTTTATGCAAGCTACCGTGACTAAAACCAAAACCCCCCTTGTTACTACGAGTTAAGAATTAAAACAACTGTCAAACGGCGGCGATATCTCACAATCCCTGTGGAGATGATAACAAAAATCTGACATACTAACCCTACACTCAACAAAGCCCCAAAAACAAATCATTTTGAAAAATTAAACGTAAATAAAAGATACAGAGATGTTGCCCTTCATTAAGACATTGTAAAAAAAAATTAAGAAAAAATTTTGCACTAACCCAATTGATTGGGTATGAGCACCAATCATTTGGATAGTACAAAATTTTGTCAAAAACTATTCTGGAAGTTCCCAATTCGATAGGCACGACTCCTAAATATTTTTAGGTATATTTTCGTAAGAAATATATGCTTAAAAACTTTTTTTAGTTTGTGTGTCTGTGTGTGATTTAGCCATATAACTTTACAAAAAAACCCTTGTGTTTTTATAAAGCATGGTTTACTCATACACGGTAGGGAGAACTTTCACATTTTCTCTCTTTCACACTTCTAAGCTTCAAGACTTGTCAATTAAACCAATCATATAGACATTTTCTTGAATCTTGTTGGAGACGAGGCTTGATACTTATTCACGTTGAGTACCATCATCGATGGACGTTTGCACTGACCATTAAACCCTAACTTGTCTGCATGCATCTTTAACTGCTTGTGATATTTAAATCATCATAGGTTGTAAAGGTTGTTATGCAAGTTACCATACCGGTTGCATCATCAACCACTCCTTTTAGTTTGCATCATCAAAAGTACCTTACCGATAGCTTCTTTGATTACTTGTAAAATATGGTTCCATATTATCCCTCTTTTTATTGATGATAATGCACCCCTCAGAAGGCGGTAGAAACGACAAACAAATTTGTTTGGAGTGGTTAAACTCCCCCTCAATTAAATAGAGAGCATACTCTACTTTCTTGAGAGTATATTTTTTTCCCTCTATCAAAATCAAAAAGCCAAGTAAAACATGCATTGATAGATTTTAATATGCAAACATAATCATTTAGAAGAGGAGACATCACACTTTATTAATTCAAGTCACACTGGAATTGAAGTAGAAAAAACAGAAAATTGCATAATTTAATAGTGGTGCGAGAAATAGGGAAAACAAACATACTTCGAAACTAAGGCACATAAGTGAGACTATTCTTCATCAAAATCATCATCCAAGAACAAATCTCAAGGCAAGTGTGTTAGGTCTTTGATAAAGTGACGAATTATGAAGTCAATTTTGTCATTTGTCATATCAAGCATTTTTATTATGACCTTGAGTAGGTCTTCAGTTGGGACAGTTGAGGGATAATGTATTCAAAGTCTTCTAAATCTACAGGGGCTTCTTGATCGTTCACATTTCTCTTATTTTTATTGGAGAGCTTTTCAATCACTTTTCCATCAATGATCTTGCATTTCATTGTTGTTAAAAATGCTTCTCCTATTTTTACATATTCTACGGATTCTTCTTCTCCAAAGTTGAATCTGGTGTGTTCCAGGATTTTTGTGATTAGATTACCATATAGTAGGCACACTCCTTTTTTCTTGCTTACCTTCTTTTATTGGATTAGTTGATTTGCTCAATTTTTCTTGATTTTTTTCGATTACCCATACAACTTCAACATCAAACTGAGTTATGAGATCAAAGTTGCTCTTTTTGGAAAACGTATGTGATTATTCATATAATATATCACATGACTGTCAGGGAAAATGTATCCATCACTGAATGGATTTGGTATAGAGGATGATAGGTTTTTCATTAGAGTAGACAAATGTGAGATACAATTATTGAGACATTTTTTGGTGACTTTATTAACCACATGAGAGGGCCCATATTAATACGAATTTTAGATCAATATGGATCTTAAAAACTCAATCTTGTCTCAAAGGGTATTCTGAAATTTAAATTTTAGAATAACCCATTTACATTTAGAAAAACACAAGAAAAAGGGTTTGTCTGAAACATAAATCCTGATTAAACCTTGTTAGTAGTTGTTATGCAGAAACTGCTTTGGCAGAATGTTTTAGTGACAAATAATTTTTTTTCATTAAGAGAGAAAACTTTACAACCAATATTTATATAAATAATGTTGGATATGCATTAAAATGTATCAAAATATATCCATATTACATCTTTGAGAATAAAAAACCAAAACTATATACACACAAAAAAACGAATCACCACTTAAATGCATTGTTAGATAAAAACTAAAATGCATCAAAACATGTGACCACCTAAAATGAATCACCGCATTTGAATTTTTATTATTTGATTCCCTTTCAATCTTGATTAACTTATTGAATTATTCCATGATATCCAAAAATCTATTCGACCAAGTTTTAACTTCCTTTGTGCAATGAGTTTCCCACTCTGGTGATGTCTATAATATAGGACATCTCAGTTTCAAATAAAATTTAAAATATATTGATTTTGAAAGTCACTCAATACACATAATATGTCTAGTTGGATTTTGAGAAAAAATGTTCCCGAGAAGTCATATCTTATCAGATTAATACACACCTTATTATATGCATTTGCTACAATATAACCTGAGAAGTGCATATGTTTTTACTCCGGTGTCGGACCGCTAACACAAGAAACAAAAGATGCATGAATTGCATCAAAATATTCCTTTTTCCTATATAGCTTTGTGTATGATTCATTATGCGCCTTTAACTCTTTGATAATTTTTTAGTAGACAAGTGTATGATTCTCATATCCTTTACCAAGCAAGGCTAAAACAATGTGACAACCGCAATTATCGTCACCTTTAACATCTACAATTCATTTAAATATTTGTGCATAAAAATCGGCATCTCTTCAATGTGTTTGATTTTTCATAAAGGTGGTGAAGGAGATGGTTTACTAATGTGAGCACCTCTGAAAACACTTTTTTGAGATTTTGAAGTTGGAGAATTTGGAAATTGTGTGTCAGCATGTTCGAAATAGGAAAATACTTGCTTTTTTGAATTGTCACTCTGTGCTCGTTTGTCCTTCTTAGGATCACCCTTTATTTTTACCGGCTTCGATAGTGGTTTCATATCTTCCGTTTCGAGATAGGAAATCCTTCTTTTTGATGTGTAGTTTCATGTTGTCATAAGATTTCAAAAATCTCTCTTGAATCACTACTCATTTCGCCATGATAGATAAATTTGATTTATCATCCTTAATCAAATCATCATCATAAAGTTTTAGCCTTTTCTCATGCGTGTAAGCCTCATCCATTTATATGGGTCTATCAAATTTCATCTTCTTTGAAATTAAACAAGCACACTGAAAACAGTACGTCTTCCTAAGTGTACAACCACATTTTGATCTATCTGAACTTGTTTTCTCTGCTCACTTGACTTTGTGATAAATAAAATTCAATCTCGCTCGAGATATATTGTCCACTAACTATGAATAATCATTTTTTCCTCTGAATATGTGTTCTAACAGTGTAATATTGAGATCAAATGATGTTTGTATCTCGTTATGCTGAGTTTGGATCATTTGGTTCACTAAGTATCAAACTCTACATAAATCACCTTTACTATTTCTCAACCAATTCTTAATGTATCATGATCATATTTAACTATATTAGTAGTTGTACTTCCAAAGTGTTTAACCTGACCAGTCCAAGCACAAACAATTTTCTCTTTCACCTGACCTAGAATTGTACTTTCAATATATTTTAAGAAATTCATATATTTCTAACACACCTTCCTAAAATATATTGTATATTCGACAGATAACTCTTCCGTAGAAAAATTTACTATAGCAGTCTAGGCATCCATTTTGCTTTCTAATATGACACCAACTTTGACCATTTTGTCGTCTTCACCCTTGATTTGTTTTGTCTATACTGCATGCTTAAGTCTACTTCTCATATTTTTTGCTATGTGATTCCTACAAAGTAATGCACATGAGATAGGAAACAACTTTATAGCTGAGTTCATCAGTGTGGTATCCCGATCGATGACAATTACTCATCTCATATTTTCCTGGTCCTTCAACATAGTCTTTCACACTTCTAAAGTCCAAGTAACATTGTCCTTTTTTTTCCTTTCCAAAATTGTAAGCCCAACTTAAAAAGTCATCTCCGTAGATGTAACACCAATAATTTTCAAAAGTAAAAGCTTGTACTTGTTGGTCTTATATGTTGAATTTATTATGAGCACATTAAAAAATGTGTTGAACAACTTAGTGGAATCAAGATCAGTCCAAAATATATCTCGAACGATTTCTCTATCCTCGCACACTTCGTACCTAAATACATAATGACGATGATCCAAAAACTTCAACAGTTTTTGCATTTCAGATCTTTGACCTCTGATCACCTTGTTGTTTCTGGCACGAATGATGTATACTTCCTTAATGCTTGAGATAATATGACTTCTTTTCCGTTTCAAAATTACAAGTATATTTTTGGGTTGCACCATGTTCAATGTCATGTCAGAAATAAGATTCTTCTTTATAAAATTCAAGTGATCTACAATTGAATTGTCAACTAACTTGTAACATAAATCATAATTATGTATACCACAAACCACATTAAATGGTAATGTATTATTCGTCTTAACAGAGTCATGACGTTTCAACTTCTAGATAGGTTTTCCGTAATTGTCACTTCTTTCACATCTCATTGTAACAAATTTCGTTCTTCTATCACAACCAAAACCTAGCCTCCCAATTACAATATCGAACCTCAATTTTGTAGCCTTAGTGCGGATCTATTGGAGCATATGTTCACAAACAGCAAACTCCTATTTCTTTGAAAATTATTTACCAACATCTACCTCGACATCAACTTGTTTAACATCCATAAACACAATAGCTTTTGATACAACGTCAGGGTGCTCAATTGCTGCAACCAATAATAACATAATCAAATGTAAATTCGACATGAAAACGGTTTGAAACTAAACTTCCAGAACAACAACATGAAACTTAATACGGAAGTTAACTTCTAGACGCAACATTCATTTTTAAACAGTTCAACTAGATTCTTACGAGCAATGAAAAAGGAAATATATGTAAATTACTTTAAATTTCATTTTTTTTGTTACTCTTTTATATGAAAAAGCTTAAGAATATGATTTTGAAGTACAAAACTTAATTGAAAATGAAAGGAGATTTTTTGTAGAGTTTTAGAAATATGATGGTATAATCATGAAATAAATAATACATATAAAGTGGTGTTATAGTCATTTTCCCGCTTGATAAATTTAGAAGTTCACTTCCGTATTATTCACTAATAATAGAGAAAATTAAAACACTATCATGAATTCTAACCGTGTCTAGAAATTAGTTTGGAACTTAACCTATAAACTCACCCTTTGATCAATACAGATATTAACTTCCATATTTTTTTAGCAAAACAAAAGTTATTCACTTACAAAATATTTTGATGTGTAATAGAGTTTTTAACTATTCTGCTCCAATTTTGAAATGAATTTTTCATTTTGTTCTAGTTTGAAAAAAAGATCTCATAATATCCCTTTTATAGTACGGACTTGGTCAATGGAAGGACGAGGACATGCATTGTGTTTTTATATGTGTATGCTTGTCCAATGAATGGCCGAGTAGACTAAATATTTTTTTTTAAGTTATGTTATTAAATAAAGTAATGTTATTATTATAAATTAATTTAACAATAAACAAACAAAGAAATGGTTCATTATCAGAGAAATAGTGACAGAAGGATAATTAATGATATGATGTGAGGAAAGGAATGGCAAAACATAAATTTAGTAAAGTTGTTTGTTGAGTTTTACTGTTGAAGAGACATATCTGAAAACACTTGAATGAATTTAATAATAATGTACACATGTTTGTATGAATGTCTTTTTCCAAGTTTAGCAGCTTCTAATTTAAGTTTGGCATTTAATATAAATTTGTTTAAAAGAATATTTTAACAATTATTTTAAATAATAATTAAAATAACAAACCAATTAATATTTTTAAAAACAAAAATAGAAAACCGGAAAAAAGTATATTTTTAAAAATATTATTTTATTAATAAAATGTTATATTTATAATTTTATTTATGATTAAAATTATTAAAAATATTAGTAAACAAAATTATAAAAAAATATTAAAATATTCTACCTCTCTCCTTTTCATTGGCCAAGCACACACATACAAAAAATATAGTGCATGCCTTCGCACTTCCATTAGCTTTGAGAAATTTTTCTAAACTGGGGCAGAATGGGAAATTCATTTTAAAATTGGGGCAGAATAGGAAAAAAAACTCTGTAGTAGAGGAGTTCGAAAGTATTTTTCCAATATTTACGGATTTTCTAATAGTCACTCTTCACCACTAAAGTGAGAGAAAAGCAATCCCCTTGTGTTTATATAAACTAAAGTATCACACTCACATACCAGGAGATTAATCTTTTGAAGAAATCGGCAAAAGCAAACTTTACATCAAATGATTAAAAACTCAAATGTATATAGTTTGTGCTACACCAGTTTGGGGCACACGTTAGTTAAATAATGAAGCTTGCAATAAAAATCATATAATAGAAAGAGGAAAAAAAAAACTTTCATGTCTTTATTCAGTATCTAATCATAGTTGGATAAAAACAAAACAAAACTTAACCAGAGTTAAGTTGTGCAGATTGCAATCATGTTCAATATCTAGAAGGGTCCCAAAGGCTGAATAGTCATAACACTAAAGTACTAGTACAATTCAATTAGCATACAGTTTCTGCAAAACATAGAAAAACAAAATGAGTATTTTTTTTCTAGTTACAAACATGACTTACTAAAATAGTAGTACTATTCAAATAGCATGAATGTGAAGAACAAAACAGAGGATTTTTTTTATAGAAACAAACTCAATATTAGTACAAGTAAAATTGACTAACTCAATATTAGTACAAGTAAAATTGACTATTTTAGTTCAATTAACAACTAATGTCTAGATTATTCAATATTTAATATATGGATATATAGTTTACTTTTTAAAGAAATTGAATAATGATTCATATTGATTATTCAATATTTAATATATGGATATATAGTTTATATATATTTATTGATTATTCAATATATCTAAAAATAAATAAAAATAAACTGTCTCTTATAAATAGGAAAAAACCTATTTAATCATCATGGAAGACAGATGGATAATGTTCATATTCTTCTAATACCAAACACATTAAGAAACTAGAAGTCCATGTCTTCCAATAAACAACTGCAGCTAACCAGGAACAAGCTAGTTTTTTTGCATCCAAAACATCATAAAACTCCATAGTTGGGGGAATAAATAAAACAAAGATTATGAAACACAACAACAAATGGCTGTTCATTTGTAGCTCAAGTCTCCAACACAAACGTATCTACACCACAGGGGAGGGGGAAGGAAAGGATAGCAGCATCGCACACTTCTCTGAGCCCATCAAAGGCACTTCCTCGAAGTCATGTGGTTTATTAATGAGCAGTATGAGGGAAGGTTTTGATTCCTCGGTGTGCATGAATAGCACAAGCACAATGTACAGAAGTCAAATTGAGACAACCACTCATGATGAGTGAGTGTCTTCCAGAGCATGTGTGGAGTGCAGGGGATGAATCACAAACCGCCTGAACAGCAGAAGGAGTGAGTGAAGTGCACTGACTAATGTTCAAATTCCTTAGTCCATCTTCTTCATTTCCTCCTTTCACAGCTTCCCACATCCTGTTCTTTACCTTGCTTTGTGCTAAGGAATACATTGCATTGTCTGTTATGTTCTTGCAGAAGTACAGTCCAAGGGACCTCAGGTGAGGGCACCTGTTTGCCAAAGCAATCACACTATCATCTGAAATCAAAGCCAAAATTAAAATTTCCCTCACCATTAGATAGTAGCAAAACTTAATATATTTTCCAGATTTTAGCAATGAAATATTGCGGTAAAATACCTGTAATCTTGAGACAGCCACACAAGTCAACTGTTCTAAGATCAGGACAGCCATATGCTAAACTCATTACTCCAACATCACTAACCTCATCACACCATCCAAGGTTCAAAGACTGTAGCTGATTGCAGTAGTGTCCAATAGCCTATTCATTATTCAACCATGACTTTGGTTATAATTAAAACCCATCTCAATTTAAACATGATTGTTAATACCAATAAGTTTCTATATACCATGTAAAAAAATTACCTGAAGTGCAGTATCAGAAGCTGCTCTAACACATCCACATAGATTTAGAACTTTGAGTTTTCTACAGAAACCAGCAAGGTAGGCCAAAGCATTGTCACTAAATGCTGAACATGCACTGATGTTTAGTTTTGTAAGATCGCGACAACCATGGGCTATAGCAAACAGTGATGCATCTGTGAGCTTGAAACTTTTGCTGAGGTCAAGAATCTGCAGGTCATGACAGAAATTTGCAATAGTCCTAACAGCCTCATCCTCTAGTTGTGGCTTATCTTGACGAAGGATTAGCGTTTGCAATTTCGCAAACTTTGGAACAAGAGATATGACCAAATTGTTCATGTTCTTGTTACACCTGAAAAGAGAGAAATTACATAGTCCTGTTATTACTACATTCAATGAATTCCACAATAATGTAAAAGGAACACATCAGTTTCTACTTTATTTTCCTGAGACAGGGTATAAAAAATAAGCGCTTAATACCACTGATCCAAAATGAGTATTTTTCAAGATCACTTTTCTAAGATTTCTAAGCAGAGTGAAACAAAGATGGGGAACAAAAATGGATTTGAAGAAATTGAATTCAAAACTGAAACTGGCAAGCTATGATTAACACTATAACTTCAACAAACTTAAGCTTTTCAAATTTAGAAGACTTGCAGGTTTATTCCAGAAATATACAGGGGAAACCAACTTCAGAAATCCTAAGGAAACAACAAACAGTCCTTTATTTCAATTTGTTTCTGTGCCTTGGACTGCTTATTAATTGCAAAAATACATCATTTTCCCACAGCAAAAAAACCAACAGAACATTATCTGCAGTCATCATCAGAGCTCAAA
The DNA here is from genome assembly GCF_024323335.1 of Lathyrus oleraceus. NCBI lineage: Eukaryota > Viridiplantae > Streptophyta > Magnoliopsida > Fabales > Fabaceae > Lathyrus > Lathyrus oleraceus. The sequence continues at coordinate 193,926,947 of NC_066583.1, forward strand.
CCCTGTACTCAGAGTTGTATATTTCTAGTGGTTATTACCACCAACAGAACAATCATACACTTGAGCTAGCTAGGTTAGTATAAACAGCTTCACGAAAAGAGTAAAGGTACAAGAATAATAGATAAATAATCTAAAAAACATGAAATCAAATTCAATTTAAACAAACAAAAAACACTTCAATACAAGAGAGAGAACAATATATACCAAGAGAGTGACAAACGAGCAAGGCCAAAGTAAATAGAATCTCTCCAACCACGACAAACACCAGAAGCTCTAATCACCGCCTGATCATCCACAAGTGACAAAATATGCATCAAAAGCTCCACAGGAATATCTTTCCATTCAGTAATCACACCAACCTTCATATTCCCTCCTTTCTCACCACCAGCAACCATCATAAGATTCTCAAACCACAAATTCAAATTCAAATCCTCAGTTTTCAGATTATAATTCCCAACCATTTCAGTTTCACACCATCAAAATCATCAACTTACAAACCTATCACAAAAAAAAAACACTGATTTAACCATAACAAAATTCCAAAACTATTGCTTTCAACGGATTAATCATAATCAGAACCACAAATCAAAAAACATAGGGATAATTACAATTTTAATCAGAAAATATAAAAGAAAAGAAAATCAAAGACATGCATGATGATGATTACCAATATTTTAGGGTTTAATTTAGGGTTGATTGTGATAATAGAGAAGCGTGATAATGCTTCTCTGAAATTGAAAGAGTGTTGGGAGAGAGGACTAAATAGCGTGAAGAGAAACGAAAAAGGAAGAAACAGGAAAGAAGGAGAGAAACGTTACGTTGCCACGTGTAGTGATGATGAATTAAAGAATGGAGAGGTTAAATGGGACCCAAGTAAAGTATACTAGTTTGATGAAAATGGAGGTCTTATGAGGGGAAAGAAAACGAAAATTCGGGAAATAAAGTTTATGTGTTTTTGTTTTCTTGTTGCTAGGGTTCGTTGGCAATATGTTAATGTTAGACTATATTTGTAAAGCTTGAATCTAGTCTACTTTACTTTGAAAATAGGCTAAATACTTAATCACATCTTTTAGTTTAAATGTTTGTATTAAAATTAATTCTATAAATTTTTTAATAATTTAAGAAAATTAACTTATTATCCATGTTTTAAAACCCGACCTTGATTTATCAGGACCAAAAATCAAAGAGTAGTGTGGTTTTTAAAATTATAAGAATGTAATTAGAATTAACTCGATAGAAAATAATGTAACTCAATCCATTAATGAATTTATGAATTTTTTAATTTGATAAATTGATTTTTTTTATATTATTTTTCTGTCAAAAGTGTTGTTTTGAGTGGCCAGTAAAAAAAATTAAAAATTTTAGAAACAAAAAAAAATGTATTCTCTTTCTCACCAGAAATTTTTTGAAAGTTAAATAAATAATATTAAAAAAAATTTATTAGTTTTATTTAGGAGTTTGAATGGAAAGGAAGTGAAGGCTTCAGAAAATGATAATTTGAAAAATATAAAAATATATTTATGATTTTTTTTTAAAATAGATTTTGTTTAGGATAATAAAATAGTGTTTATCATTTATATATTTTTTATTTTGAAATATTATATATAAATTATATTCGAACAATTTTTGTAAATCCTCCAAAATTCTCCAAGCTCTTCCTCTAATATATTTTTTTTGCTTAAATAGTCTATTGGTCCTTGTAAGTTGGCGTGTTTTTGAATTTGGTTCATGTATCTTTTTTTTTAGTTTGAGTCTCTATATCTCACTTTTATGTTGACGTTAGTCCCTGGAGTTAGATTTTCGTTAAAGAAACGGTGACTTGACAAACGGCGCACACATGGAATTGTTTTAGAATTTTCGTGGAAAACCTAGTGGAGGAGAATTGAAAGGAGGATTAAATCCAAAAAAAAGATATCATTTTGCATCTCTTCGTCGCTTCTTCTCTTATTCCTCTATTCAAAACTTCAAACCTAGTGCAGATTCAACCATGACAACATCATATGTAGGTAATTTCTCTGAGTTTGAAATCCCAGTTTGTGGTTGTAATAAAGCAATGAGGATGTTCATCTCAAGTTCAACTAAAAACCCTAAAATAAGATTCTGGAAGTGTTATAATTCGGGATTAGGTTGCTCGCTTTTCATATGGGATGATGAAGTTCAACGCAACACATCAACTGAACACAAAAACTCAATCGGATGCAATTGCACAGAGGTAGTTTAGGAGTTAGATTGCATCTTAAAGATCTTGAAGTTAGGAAAAAGGAGAAGATGAAATTGAAGTTGGAAAACGAAAGGTTTTGTTGACTCTTTCATGATGTTTGTTCTTTGCTTATCATAAATGGTAGTGAGTTTCATGTTCACGGTGTCTGTAATTTATTTTGGGTTTTAGTCCCTAGAAAAAGGGTAGTTGTTGAATTTCGTCCTTGTAAGGATTAATTATTGAATGAATCAGAACGTTTGAAATTTTTAATTTTTGTCCCTATATGTTTGTAGCTTTTTGTATTACATCCCTATTTTTTTATGTTATGTTTCTATGTCATCCCTATATTTCATACGCTTACTTAATATTGTAGAACATAAAGACATATAAAGTTGTCTCAAAATAGAACAATGACACGCCATACATAAACCATGAAGATGTCTTAGAATTACATAAAGCCAAAAGGCAAATAATTTTATCTCAAAGTACAACAAAGACACACCATAAATAAATCATAATGATGTTATATGTCTAAGAAATACATAAAGTCAAAGGGCATAGACTTTAGTCTCAAAATACAATAAAGGTGCAAGACACCAACAAGATGCTTGCGGAGCCTTGTCCACATCCATAGGTTGTAATTGATTACTTCCTTCTCCTTTTAGGTTTTTACATCTTAAGACCATTGTCATGTCACTTCTCCTCAACTTCAATTTTCTTGCAACTTTTGGTTTGTATGTCTTCTTTTTCTTTAAAATATATAATATTAGAGGTGTAAGACATCAACAGAATAATTCCAAATCATTATGAAATGGTATATTAAACTCAACTAGTTTAAGAACTCTTGTGGTGGTAGAAATGGGTGCAGCATGTACATCATCAGTTGTTGGAACAGGTGCACTGAAAATATAGTCAGGTACATCATCAGTTTGTGAAGATGTAACAGGTTCACCCTGAGTTGCTGTAATTGGTGTATTATGATTTGGTTGACTTGGTACAGATGCAATTGGTCTGTTAACAGCAAGATTTAGTTGAGTTTGAATTGCCTCAAATGTTGTTGTAAGATTTGCAGCAAGCATTTCAAACTCATGGTCAACATCAATTTGAGTTTCATAACGGTTGGTTGTTCCTGTGTTGTAGTTTGAACTTAAGTAAGTTGAGTTTGTTCTTGTGTTGCAGTTTGAGCTTCAGTAGGTTGAGTTTGTTCTTATGTTGCAGTTTGAGTTTGTCCTTGTCTTGTTGTTGTTTTCTTTGGCTTTCTCTGAACAAACAAGTCAGAGCATTAGTAACATATCAATGACATTAATAACATATGCAAAGTTATAGGGAGTTCAATACCTTTACTTTTTGAGCTTCAGGGTAAACTACTTGACTTGTACAACTTATTGCATTATGTCCATGTACAACACCTCTTGTGCAACAATAACTTGTTTGTGTTCTTACCTTATTATGGTCCTCGTCAGGTTCCCTCCTCCTCGGCTTCTTTGGTGGTCCAGGTCCTCTTTTATATGATGGAGATAACATCTCTTCCATACCAACCTTCGGCCATATATCTTGTCCATTAATAGGACTTACATTATAACCATGACATTTCTCATAAGTATCTTTAGAATAATAGTCATCAACAAAATCTTCAAGAAATTGTCTCTTAAAACCTAATGCAGCGATTGCATGTCTACAAGGAATGCCCAATAGCTCCCAACAGTTACATGTGCATGTTTTCTTTGAAGTAACCACAGTTAAACTATTCATGGTATGGGTATGTTCAACTTGCCATAATATGTCACCATACTAATTAGAAATCCAATTCCATGCATGTTCCACTTCCTTATTCAACCTAAGTCTAGGTCTAGGAATTATCCTATGATTCCATCTATCAACCATTTCTCTTAAGTTGACATTCCTATTCATGAGATAGTTTTTTATCCATTCACACATAGTTAATATTGGTTTATCTCTTGCCACTAATATATTAATATTAAATTCCTCATATACATTATTCATAAGAACATCACATTTAGGATAAAAAGAAAATGCATGCTTACACCGTGCTTTTGTAGGTATGTCTGACATCCACTCCCAAGCTTTCACATTGAGCTCCTTCAACTCTTTCATCTTAGCATCACAGACTTGGATATATGTGGCTTTTGCAGCATCCATCATTAAGTCTTTGATATGTGTCCCATTTAATATTGACCATTAATTTATTGCTTATTTAAATTCATGAAGTGATACAAACTTCAATCCCAGTTTGAATTTGTAATTCTTGTCTAAATCCTGCATCTTACACCTTGGATATTTTGGTTCCTTCTCCCCATCAGAAGCATCAGGGTCACTACTACCAATTTTATCACTAGCATAGTTAATGACCATCTCATTATCCATACTACTAGACGATCCTACATTATCAACACCAATTGATACTTTCTTTGGAGTATGCTTGTGCTTCTTTGCTGCAACTTTTATCCTTCCTCTTTTGCCTTTTTCTTCAACTTGATTTTCAATAACATCAAAGCAATCATCCAACCTAAGAGTCATCTCATCCTCACTATCATCAAATGATAAATCACCAGCTTCAAAGTTACTATCCTCATTGTCCTTCGTGTCTTTAACTTGTTCAACACCACCAACATTAGCTTATTCAGTCTGTTCAACACCATCAACAATGTCTTCTTGAAAATCACATATGTCAGCTTCTTCTGCATTACATTTCCCTTTATGTTCAACATATATGTGAATTGCACATTTCATTACCATGGCATATTGATATACCTTATCAACATCATTATAACTAACCATTCTATTATACTTATTAGCATCACTGTTATACCACCATAGCCAATACTCTGAATGTCTAAGCTCAGTTAACTCTATCACGATACATGTTGCTACTACATGCTCATTTCTCCTTGTGTAATATACTAAACAATCCCTATCGAATCTACCCCCGTAATAAAAAATCAAACTGAACTCCATAACATGCAAGTTTCAAGAAGACACAATGAACATAGTTGACTCATCGATAGAAGGAAGAAAGAATATATTATATATGAGATTGAGTTCTAGAGATGCGATTGTGTGTTAATAGGTCATGAAATTAGCATTTCGTCATCTTCGTTGCTTCATCTCCTCCCTCCCACAACCTGAGTTTATTTTTTCTTCCAACATACAAAATCATAATTTACAAGGGCTAAAAGCAAAAGATATTTTCTTAACAAAATTGCATTTTTGGTGGGAAATAAAAAAATATCCACATATGTAAGTTGTTGAATATAAAATAGATATGAAATAATTCCACGTGTGCGCTGTTTGTCAAGTCACCTTTTTTTAACAGAAATCTAACCCCAAGGACTAAGTCAACACAAAAATGAGATATATGGACCCAGACAAAAAAAAGATACAGGACCAAATTCAAAAACTCGCTAACTTACGACGACCAAAAGACTATTTATGTAAAAAAAAATCTCAAATTAGAAGATTTTGATTTTTGAATAAAAATAAATCTTCTAAAATTCTCTCACTTAAATCCTTCTATTATTTTTACTCAATCATTCCCTTTTTTTATTGCTTTCCATTTTCTTCCCCTATAAACTTCCAAACAAAATCTAAAGAAACACAGGGCATGTTTGATTCTCTTTTCAAAAACAGTTTTTTAGTTTTTGAAAGTTGAAAAATTAAAAACTCATTTGATAAATAGTTTTTAAAAACGTGATTTTGAAAAATGTTTTTGTTTTTTAGTTTTAAAAACTAAAAAAACAAAACTTGTAAAAGTTGCTTTGCTTTTGAATTTCTAAAACACCAAAACTGAAAACACGCGGGAAATTGTAAATTTTTATTGATGGTATGACTATAATTACATTGATTTGTTAAATATGAATTTGTAATAGAAAATGTGTTTTTGTTGTGTTTAAGAAGAATTCAACAAATGGAAAATGTTGTGTTTGCATAAGAGAACACATTTTAATTGATTGGATATCTTCATGTCTATAACATGTACATTATATATTTGTCTATTTTTTATTTTTTAATAAAATTCAATTATTATTCTTTTGTGTATTTATTTTGTGATTACTATTATACATATTAAAAAAAAATTATAACTTTTTTTAATAACTATTCAATATAAAGAATTGTTTATCATTTACTTATAAGCACACTATTTATTAGTTTAAAAACAAATCAATCAAACAAATTTTGTTCTTTTATCATCTCAAAAATAGTTTTACAAAATACAGCTCCCAAATAAATTTTTATTTTGTTTTCATTCTGAAAATAATTCTTAAAACAGTTTTTAAAAATAAAAAATTAAAATTGAATCAAACAAGTCCTCAATCTCTCTAATACTCAAAAACATCAACTCTCTCAATTAATTTTGAATTTATATAAAAAAAATTGTATCCTTATTGATATAGTCTTGCCTCACTATCTCATTTATTCAATTTTACTTTCTTCATTTCAATTTCATTTTGTTAAAGCATTAAATCTTAATATATTTAATATTTTTTCTTCTAATGAGAATGAAATAAATATTGAAAAAATTACATCAATAAAATTATTAAACTTAAATTTATAAATATTTTTTAAATAAATAAACACTTGTACAATATAATATATAAAAACTTAAATATATATATATTCTTTTCTGTTTTATATTTTATAGATATAATTTTATAAATATTTTTTAATTTATAATTTGTATAAACAGTTAACAGCCTTATCGTTCGAAAAATGATATGTCAATCTAATAAATGACTCAATTCCTCAGTGTGTTTAACTTTAAAACTAAATCCTCAATATTTGTAATGCACTCGTTTAAGGTATAGAATAATTTTAAATTTGATTTATTATTTAAAAATCAGTCCGTATTAAAAAGCTAGTATAAAATAATTATATTAGCAATTGGTTTACTTTAATTATAATTGTAAAAATAATTAAAAAAAATTAAAATAAATATGATATATCATAAGTGTTATGCTTAATTGCAATTTTGATCCCTCTATTTTATCTTTTTTTGGGTTTTTATCTTTCCATTTTACGATTTTGATCTCTTTTTTAAGTTTTGTGTTAGATTTTGATTCTTTTTGGGGACTAAAATCAAACACAAAAACTTAAAAAAGGGACCAAAAATATGGTTTTTAAAATGTGGGATCAAAACTAAAAAAAAATAGGGAGACCAAAGTTGCAATTAAGTCTAACTATTATTAGTCTTGTACTTGAAAAATTAAATAGTGACCATAAATCAACAATAAAGACACAGATAAAAGCTAAAACAACTCTTTAATTCAAAATAGTTATAGAATTGTACTTGAATAAAGTACAAATGTGTAACAATCCCTATTAATTAAGGGTTATAAGAGGCTTTAAGATTATTGTGAGGTTGAAAGTTAGTTCATGTGGGGTGAGAAGCACTTGCATGTGTGTTTTTGTGTTGTTGTTAGGTCCCTCTTTGTTACGATGTTTAAAGTATTTACTACTCTTTGAGCCTGGATCCAATACCTCCTTGAAAATAGCAATCACTGAACAAATTTACAGGTTATCTCCTAATATTCAGATGAGCGTGATCCACTTTCTTTATGAATTATTCCATGATGTTATGGGATGAGGACACATCACTTCTCAACTCCTTCGTCAAGAGACTCGTCCTTGAGGAAGGGAAGATATCTAGTAGAAGGGCGACATATCTAATAAATAGATGATTGAAATGATGAATGGACAACGGAGAACTCCCACCTCGCCTCTCATGACCTTCACTAAAATATACTAACACATAGCCCCTCAAGCACGGGTACTTGGGAAAGGGTGAAGTTATTTAGTTTATTCTTCCTATTTGGACATTCTAGAAGAATCATAAGTGACATAATCTTAAGTTGAACTTGAAGCGCTATCGGAATTCCTTACGCGAGAGTCTAGTTGAGTCCCTCAAGCAAGAGGCTAGTTGAGTCCATCATGTATGAGGCGAGTTCTTCAAATGTAAGGTGTCGCTTTTGTATGGTCGGTTATAGGATATGCTCACAGGTGTCAATGACACAATACATTCTTCAATGGGAATTTAAATGTTAATCAATTGAAAGAAATCAAACTTCAATTAGTTAAGAGAGATTGAAGCATCAATTGGGCAAAGCGTGCATTACCATTAAATGCAATTGTTGATGATCTTTCTTGGGAAGCCAAATTTGGCCTTACTCCTTCAACGTGTGTCAAATGCAAGGGATCTTGCGCATTTCTAGTAATTGTTGAGACACTCAGATGACGGTAGGTTTCCTCTACAAATGGATATCCTTCCTTATAAAAACCTATGTGTTTTTCCTCTAATCTTTCCACACAATCTTTTATTCATAAAGTCAAGAGTTTGTACAGGTGCAAAGTGCATTTTCCCCAAAAAAATTATTGTAAAGTTACATGTATGACTTTGATCTTCCCTACCCATTTCGGTCTTGATTTTTATTTGGGTGCTATCAAGGAGAAGTTATGCTTTTAATACCACAAGTTGGGATCATTCGTGATGAAGGCCCAAGTGTCTTTGATAGTAACACTATTGTTCTTCTTATTATTATCAGAAATTAATGGGAATGGGTGTCAAACGCTTTAGTGTACAGGACATTGTGTATCTGTATTATGATGAGGAAAGGGTAATGGCCTTTCACCAGAAGATTGGGATTTTCAGTACTGAGCACGAAGAAGATGTGATCTTGAAGCCTTGTTCTAAAAGGGATAGAGTTAATATGGTTGTCGCGGATGATTCACTCATTCGATATTTGTACTTTCATTTTCCCGTTATTTGTGATTTGGGGGTCTTGATCGATTTCACACTATTTGAGGTTGAATTCTTGACGATCGTCAATGTCGCCCCTTCTGAAATCATGCCCAATGTTTGGGGTATTATCAGGGCCTTTGAGATGTTATGTCTCCTACTGGCGGTTCCTCCTACTATTAGGGTATCCTTTTCATTTTATAGTGTTAGACCAACTCCACAAATGGTTGGGTGACTTTGTTTAATTGTTCAGGGAATAAACATGCACCCCACTCTAACCCTTATCCCGATTGGAAGCACGAGTTTGTAAGGGTTAGAGGGTGATATGGAACTTCAATGGTCATTATTGGAGCGATTTGAGCCATTTCTTTTTGTTGTCTTGGACGAGTAATTCAAAGATCACTATTGGCTTTTCTCTCGATGATCTCACCCTTTTGAGCGAGAGATGGTTTGAGAATTTTCTAGCTTCAAGTTTATGTGTTCTCGTAACTAGATCTCGCTAGATCTAGGGGAAGACAGAGGCTAGATAAGTATCTAGGTAAGTCTAGTACTAGGTAACATCTCTATAGGTTGTTTCTTAAATATTTTCCTAGCTCAGTTTTCGGTATATCCTTTGCACAAGAATAATATCATCAGATCCATTAGCCAAGAAAAATGAGTTGTTAACGAGGAGGAATGTTAAGCATCAATCACAATTCGTTCTCCCAAGATGAATGGTTGGTCAAATTTCAAAGGAGAGCACAAAGTGCATCAAGGATCGTCTTGTTATTGATGAACCTCCCTTCAAGATTCTAATGCAGAAAAAATGTTCTTTTCAAGCCCTTAAGGTTGGACAGTTAATAGTTACTGGGGTTGGTGAAGTAATCAATTATACAAACAAGCAACATCACAATGAAGCTATAAACATAACAAGGTATGCTTGTCGTCGCTTATTCTCCAAGGTTTGTAGCTTATTAGGTCAACCATTTTTTCCTATTGGGCCGACATGATATGTTCTTCCTGCGAGAGACCAAATGTTCATGTTCCTTAGTTGGTTGGTGAAGGAAGCAACATTTTGATCTCCATGGACTCACATTCTCCTCGGTGTTGTTGTAATTCCTGGTAGATTCTTTTGGCTCCTTTGAGATCAACATTGATTGTTACCGGCTCATTTTGAAGATTATAAAATTTGAGCTTGAGGTGGATCGGGGAAGCCATAACGTTTAGTGCATGCAAAATTCCTGTTGAGTATGCAATTGTAAACGCTCTTGCAAGGAACTACAAGCCCACAGTCCTGATGTCGCCTTCTTTCAACACTTAGCAATAATTTAATATACCGCCAAAGACGGGTTATCATGCCATTGAATGCGTATAAGTTTAAGCCTACATATGGCCACAAATTTTCCTTCTCGAGGCATAGCATTTCAAATAGCTATGAATACATTATGTCACAGGAACTGTCGTTGCTGATCAATATATGAGACACGTCAAAGTGGTCGACCATGGTGATTATGACTAGGGGTAAGATATCATTCAGGTTTCCCCCGAATTTCTCACTATCCCAAAATCCGAGCATTAGTTTGTCTAGGGTCTTAGCTAAGAAGCTTCTGTGTTTCTTATGGGAAACCATCGATTCAAAAATATTCCTCTTCATCATCCCTTTGGACGACATGTTCGACAAGGGTGCACCCTTAGTGATGACCTCAATGTGATGTAACTTCCCTTTACTTGCTCCTTTATCTTCACTGCTAGTTCATTCATAATTAGTCACGACATCCAGATCCTTGCATGAATACATTTTATTTGGAGACTCTTCTCTATCACTCTTACCGCCTTTGGTATACCCACACAAGTAGCATTTATTATTCAAACCCTTAATGGCATCCTTCAGCTAGATGCAGTCATTGGTGGTGTGGTCGTGACAATTGTGAAATTGGTAATATTTTGTCTTATTGGTCCTGAAAGATACTCTAATAGGGAAGGGTTTTTAATCAAAGCCTTCCGAAACCCCATGTTGGCACAGTCTTGATGTATTTTCTATTAGGATGGCCGATTGGAACTTGCTTCGGTTGTCATCAGGATATCCCTCCTGTCAATAAGTTTTTACTCTAATTTGATGAAAAATTATACCCTATTTAACATCTCCCTCAGACTATAGGTTTCATTTTACCCCAATTTTTCCCTGAACCAATTGTTCTGCTTCAATCCATTCTCAAAGATCTAGCACTTGAGCCTCTCGTCGGAGCATCACACCTCCACGACTACTTGCATGGAACAGTTGATGTACAACCGCAAAATTTCCTTCTTCCTGCGTGATTCCACTAAGGGAAACTATTGTTACCGACTGTCTTTTTTGAGTTACGAAATAATCAATTAAGCTCTTGTAAAAATTGGTCCATGAACCAATACTCTCGTCTGACAAAGATTTGAACTAGAGTTTGGTAGATAATGTCTCTATTAGAGAAAATAGTTTGCACTTTATTGTCTCACTGTGATAGTAATTTAAACAGTCATCAACATATTCAGAGTATTGTAATTAATTATATTTAAGTTTTATTATAGTTATTTTTAAAGTCATGTTTGAGAATATTTGTAATGTAATAAAAGTATAAAAAAGTTCTACAAAATAAACGAAAATTGAAATTTATATTAAAATAATATTTTAAAAATTATTGTTTGAAGTATTCTGATACGAATGAAGATTAGTTATATATTATTATGTCCACAGAAATTATTTCGTGAGTAAGAAATATAAACTACTACATGTTTCTAGTACTTTTTATTAGTGTTGGACAAATTACCAAAATTGTTGAAAGTGGTATGTAGAAGTTTCTAGTTGTTGAAAATCGAAACCGCTTAACAATAAAGTTGTAAAAACTAAAAAGATGTTGGGATTCCTCAACGGGTGAGCATCAAGCAAAAATAAGTGATTCCTTGCTGGAAAGCAATTACTTTTGTTTTGGTTTTTGTGCCTTTAATGTTATCTTGATTCTTATCCCACATATCAAATCACAAATTATTGATCAATTCAACGTTTGTTCCACACTGTTATTTTGATAATGAGCCTTGCCATGTATGAATTCGAATCAACCACTTCTTTAGCCGGATATAGAATTAAAATAAAGATGTTGTGTAAATGTCACATCAGAATGCTACATACTCCATACACACTTATCATGGACACCTTTAATATTAAGTAACCATTTTCTTGGCATTTTTTATATAAATTATTTGTGAATATTGTTAGATGATGTAGTTCATTGCTTCGTGTTAGATTGTGTAATCTAATTGAAGTTGTTGTATGTAGTCGAATGACTATATTATATAATTGTTTTCTTGAAGCGTAATTTTATATGTTTTGGGTTTGGATTTTGGTTTGGATTTTGGTTGCCTATAATTAGGCATGTTGTTGTAATTTCAAAATATAGTTTTCATAGTTAACAGTTTTGACAATTTAGTTTGAACGTCACTCATTAATATTTGTCACTTTTGTTTCAATGCAGTTATTATCATTCTCTCTCTTCTCTCTTTTTTTTCTTCACCTTTTTTCTTGAAATCCTATTTATTCCAACAAATTGATATTAACGAGTCTGGTTGTGATTCAGTGAGATTTTAAAATGACAAACGGAAACACAACATCAATGCAATTTCCACAAATCTATTGATTTTCAAATGTGAGAACTACGAGAGACGGTTGAGTAAATGAATGTCATCTTCATATTTTAAGATATGGCTGAAATCATGAATGATGGAGTACCGGTATTGGAAGCAAATGCAGACGATGTTTAGAAAGTCGTGCACAAGGATCAAAGGAAGAAATATGGAAGCATTATGTTCTTGATTCACCAGTGTGTTGATCCTAATGTATTCGAGAAGATTATTGAAGAAAAATCGTCCAAAGGAGTGTGAGACAAGTTGAAGAACTTGTAGGACGAAGATGAAGAACTGAAAAGGGTGAAGCTGTAGACGCTGAGAAAACAATTTGAGATAACACATGTGAAAGAAGATGAATCGATTACTGGTTTCTTCTTAAGATTAGTGTTACTCACGAATCAGATGAAGGCATGCGGTGAATCGATCAACGATTTGAAGAATATAGGAAAAGTGTTGAGATCTCTGACTGCAAATTTTGATTATATTGCAGTGTCTGTCAAAGAATCAAAGAACTTAGCTGAGATGAAGTTTGAAGAACTTCAAGCTTCACTGGAAGCTCATGAGATGAGGCGGAAGCAGAGGAACTCAGAAATGGAGAATATTGTCTTGTTAAATAGCGGTCCATGTAGATTCGATCTTTTTTATTACTATGACATTATTGATACACTTGCCGAGAAGTCATCAAGTTTTTGACGCCGTTGTCGGGGACTGTTGATAATTTCAACAAGGCAACACTTGTGAAATGTTTTTTTATTTAGTTTTTTTTCTCTCGTTAATTATAGTGCTACTGAGGTATTTCTTGTTTGTGTATGTGGATCATAATTGACACCGTTTGATCCAGAAATTGAAAGGATTGTACGTGCTATCAGGAAAGTAGTTAGAGAAGCAACTCTAGCTCAAAAAATCTTAGTAGAAGACAATCCACTAATTTCTTTAGATCCTGAAGAGGAAATCACTATGGCAGTCGTGCCACCACCTGCTATGGGGAACCATTGTAAAAGAACCGATGAATGACATGTTTCTAGAGGATTTGTACCGATAAATCCTGCTAACTTTGACATAAAACATTATGTTCTTTCAGGTTTAAGAGACAATCTGTTCGGAGGCAACGCAATTAGAGATCCACATGAGCATCTTGCTCGCTTCTAAGAAACTATTTTGATGTCCATACCAGCTGACACACGGAAGACCAAGTCAAGCTAATGATGTTTGGGTTCTCGTTAATTGGAAGAGCGAGGGATTGATTGATTTACCTTCCAAATGGAATTGAAATCATATACATTTGTGAAGAGCCAAGTATTTGTTATTTTGCCTTCCATCCAAAGTCAGCAAGCTCTAATCCAAAGGAAACTTTCACAATTGGAAGATACCTTACAAAAATTCATCCAGGATACTCAGAGCAGTTTTAATCATGTGGATAAATAGCATGAAACAATGAGTAAGAACCATGATGCATGTACAAAAAAATTTGGAGATGTAAATTGGTCAACTGTCTAGACAAATAGCTTATTTACCTAGCTCGAGTGGAGGATTTACATGTAATATTGTGGATAATCCTAAAAAAGATTCTTGCAAGGCTGTAGAAATAGGTTTTGAGGTGATCATCAATAAAGGTGAGGATGAAATAGTGGAAGAGGATTTGATGGAAAAGGAAGAACTGAGGAGTGAAAAATAGGAGAGTGAGAATCAGGGTGACCAAGCTCAGAAAGGAGTCACCATTGAATAATTAATAGATAAAAACTCCCCTTGGAGAAGTACTAAGAAGAAGATCCTTAATGACCCAAATCCAAAACTACCTGATTATATAAAACCACCATATTCAATAATTAAGAAGAAACCATTACAGGAAGATGAGGTTGGACTATTTTCCAGGTTCAAAGAGATGTTGACCACACTTCAGGTAAGTAATTATTTTCATGAAGTCTTAGAGCTAATGCCCAAGTTTTCTAAATTTATGAAGGAATTTCTAAATGGTACAAAATAGAAGTTGGTCAAAGAAGAGGTAAACATGTCCGAGAAAGGCGATACGACAATGCCCTAAACACTACCACCAAAGATGAAGGATCCAGGTAAGTTCACCATCGCTTGTACCATTAGTGGAGTAAAAATCCCACACGCTTTATGTGATTTAGGATCAAGTATTAATGTAATGCCACGATATAAGGTTAAGGAATTGAACTTAGGAGAGATCATACCGAGTAATATGACTCTCATTTTAGCGGATTTATCTATTACTCATCCTCATGGTATCTTACGAGTTGTATTAGTACATGTAGATGGTTTATTTTTTCTTGTAGATTTCGTGGTGGTTGACATGAAGGGAGACACATGTGGGTAAGTTATTCTCGGACATCCATTCTTGGAAACCAAGAAGACGTTAATTGATGTGAAAACTGGTGAACTTAGCTTGAAGTTCAACAAGGAAAAATGGTTTTTAATGTGTATGAATGGACACCGAATGTAGAGGATTTGGAGACATGCTACCAGTTTGAAGAAAAAGGTAGCAAAGTTGACAAAGGAGAGAATGAAAGTGGATTGACCTACGTGAGGGCGTCCCTTGCGCCTGATGTGCCTTAGTCATGGATCGTCAAGCTAACGACGGAATAAAAACGCTGGATGGGAGACAACCCATCAGTAAGTCTTTATATTTTTAAGTTTAATTTTGATGTTTAAAACATATACAATTTGTGTGTTATATTGTAAGGAAAGAAAACATGTGAAAGAGAAGAAGGAAAGTAAGCCCCAAAAGAATAAAAGAAGAAGAAAATAACGAAGCCCCTAAAATAATCACGCAGGCCATCGCACGCGTGATAGGGATGAATCACGATATAGAGACGTTGGGTAGAATATAAATACCATTATTATCACGCGTACGATGGAAGCATAACACACATGATATAGACATTATAGATAGACGTTGTTAAGACCGTTACCATCATGCACATGCTGGATGTAAATGCGCATGATGGCAACAAATATGTGGCCTATAAATAGAAAATTTTGAAATCTCTATCCTTACAACTCTCATTCTACTCAGTCTTCTTCATAAAAAATCCTTTGAGCATACTCTCTACTTAAATTTTTTCTTTGTGCAATGTTATTTTGTTGTGTTGTTGTAAGTACAAATGGCTTTAAAAGGAGAAATAATAACAAGAGGTTTATCTTCAAGAGTTTCCCCCGCTCCTAATGCTTTAACCTTCCCCAATCTCAAATTTATTTTAGAGGCTAATGTGGAAAAGTACCTCAAGTTGGTTGATTACCATATTGCGAGGGAGAGAGCATTCTCATGCGAAGATCTACAAGGCTTTGGAGAGGTGGTGAAGATGATGCAACAAAGGCATTGGGTAAGTTTCAACAATTTGATTCGGGAAGCAAATAAAAACATATGCCTAAAATTTTATGTAAATGCGGAATTTAGCGAGGTGGGCACCTACACTTGTTATGCGAGGTAAGTATGTTGATTATTTTCCTAGTGCTATTAACTCCCTTTTTAATCTTCAACCTCCTCCTATGTGTGCTCTTAGAACCTATAGAAATGAGCACAAGGTGATAAACAAGGCCATGGCCTAAGAGATGATTAAAGCTTTTGTAGGCCAGGGGCATAGTGGGTAGTTGAGCTGGCTTAGTGCTGCGAATTAAAGCCGCTGAATTCCATCAAATTCTTAGGGCTTGGGTCTCATTTTTTGTGCAGTCTTTAGAAGTCGCGTCTAACCAATCACAATTTATTATGAAACAGTGTTTAGGACATTTAGCTCCTTTGAGGGGGGGGGGGGACCAATTGATTTTGGGCGTTTAATTTCTGAAAATATTAAATACATGGCTAATGCTACACAACGAGCTTGTGGGAATCTTTGTGTTATTAACAAATTGTATAGGAGAGTTGGAATGCCCGTTTACCCTGACGACAAGATGATAGGTCCAAAAGCACCTATCAACGCTTCAACAATCAGGAGGCTGCAACATCATCACCCAACAAAAGCTGCTTAACATGATCAAGAGAATAATCCAACATAAAATGAAGAAGGATTTTACCAATCTCAAGTGCAGCAACAACCAGTGAAAATGCAAGATCAACAAACTTTAGAGTTTCAAAGAAGAATGGAAGCTCATGCAGTGGGGGTTACCAGGTGGATGACAGAAGTTTCACCCACTTTGTATGCTAAACCCTAAAAATTCACTCATGTATTCAGAGACTTTTACAACCAGTAAGAAGACCACATGGCTGCTCAAAGTTTAAGAGCACGATTTGCAACCGCTGAAGAGATGGAGAATTACTTCACTAATCAATATCAAGAGCAAATAAAGAGGAGAGATCACATGCGAGCAGAATGGACCAGGCAGAATAACGACTTCAACAACATGATGAACGATATGCATGATCTTTTCCCTAATGATAACATATGAAAAGACATGTAATTATTTTTTATTTTTTTAGAAGATTTTGTTTTTATTTTCAAATGTATATCTAAAAAAGAGTAATAGCAACTATAAGTACTCTTCCCCTAATGTATTAATTCACCAATATTTTTCTTTAATGAACAAGTTTGTAGTCGTTGTTTCTTTAAGATTTCCAAAATTTGCAATTGTAGCATTGAACAAATGAACCAAAAGGAAACTTGATCGTTAGGAAAGTGACTTACAACTTGAAGGCAAATGATGAAAAAGGAATAAAGGGACTCGTACTCAGTCTTAAAATACCTTAACTAGTAAGGTTTGAGCCAGATAAACTTCATTGTTTACTATTCCTTTTATTGAGTGTATCCATGCATTATTGTTTTAGCAAGTTTGAACTATTTCCAATAAAATTTGTCTGGTTTGATTGACACACACTGAGGCAATTGTTTGTTTTGAACTCTGAGCCTTTTAACTATCCTGTAGTAATATGATACATCTATTGCTAACCACTTTGAGCTTGACTTTCTTTAAGTGCCTTAGCATTATTTCTTAGCCATATGACTTGAAAGATTTTATCTTTCTACCATCTCTTTAAAGTTAGGTAAAAAATTTTAAGTTCTTAAGTGGTATGAAAAAGAATAAGTTTGGGGTTGCTCTTAAAGTTTGGGGTTGGGGTACTAGAGAAGAATGATCAAAAATTCAATTTTTTTCAGAAAATAAGAAGTGGAAAAATGACTTCTTAAAAAAAAGAGATTAATAGAATGCAAAATGCATAATAAGGACCACTTAGTAATATCTCTAGTACCATCAAGAAGAAGCAGAGTGGTATGATAAAAGAAGGAGAATTATGCACCTAACTCCAAAAGTTTAAATCTACTTTCTCAAAAATATCCTACCCGAACATAAGCCAAGATACAACCGAAAAAGCCCTCAAATGTGTGTGTTTTGATTTTTTTGACGAATTATATTAGAACATGGTCAAATTCAGTAATAACTATTTTGCATGTTGATTGAGAGACTACCCCATCAATTGAGTGAGTCAAGGTGAGATGAGAGACAAGTTGAGTACTTGTCAAAGATTGATGATATTTTCTGAATTTTCTAGATGGAAGTTAGAAGATAGAATGATGGTCAGGTAAAGAAAATTTTATATGGCGATGTTAAATTGTTATTGTGCAACTTGTTTTCTGTTTGGAATTAGCAGTGCATGCAAGTTACTTGAGGACAAACAACGATTCAAATTTGGAATTGCGATGACACTCTATTATTGCATGTTTTCGATCGAAGAAACGAATTAAAACAAGTTAAAGAGGAGAAAAAATGAAGAATAAATGCCAAAGAAAGATGAAAAAATGACTAAGTATGGAGAAATAAGGATTTAGTGAAAATCAGGTGAAAATGACAAAAAGCGTGTAACTACTGGAATAATCATGCAGGTCATCGCGCAGCATCGCACGCGTGATTTAAAAGTAAAGTCAACATCGCGCGATGCAAGTTATAGCACACAGAATGGTACTTTTTCTGACGTGTTTCTGACCAGGCTTTAAAAAGGGGAGGTTTGGTACTTTTTCAAGGGTTATGAATTTTACACATGAAGAAAGGGCTTACCGCACCAGAAGGCAATTTTGGAGAGCATTTGAAGCCATTGGAGACCAATTCTTCAAGAGAATTTTCATGCAACTTTCTTATTTGTATTTGGTATTATAATTTGCATTATAAGTAGCTAATTCTCTTTAGTTTATGTTGTGATTGATGAACCCATTTTAATATTATTGGGACACATGTTTGATTTGTTATTGCTTGAATAATTTGAATTATAATTCTATTCAATTACACTCTTTTAATATGAATTTGGGCACATAGAGAATACTAACCATTAGTCTATGTGTTGGATCTAAGGCAATTGTTGTGCTTACGTTGGCGAATTAGGGATAGGAAACTTCGAATAGTGGTTTAGGAATTAACGTTCTTTTCCATTGCCTAATCTTGCTTACACTGTTAGATTAGAGATAGAAAACTCCAAGTAAGATTAATGAGCTATACAACAAAGGATTGGTGATAGCGATTTTGTTAATTCGTCGTGGGATTATAGTGACGACATCATTCATGTAAGACATCGAACATCAACAATAGAAAAATATGAAATTATATACAGTGTCTGACCACCTTTGTATTATTGTGACAATACTTCATTTTCTTTTCGCAATTAAAAGTGAAATAATACATCATTCTTGTCACCTCTCATATATATATATATATATATATATATATATATATATATATATATATATATATATTCAATTAGTATTTATAATTAGAGGCTCTTTAAAATTAAAACAACTTCTAAATTATTTATGACCAACCAATATGTGTATATGGATGGGATTAAATATTATGCCTTCTAAAAAATATTATTTGTAACAAAATTGAATTTTAAAAAAGAAGAAAACTTAAATATATTTTTTGAGTGTTGTTTTTATTTTTTAAAATAAAAATATGATAAATGTATTTACATATCATTGAAAAAGTAAAAATAAGATAAAATTGCATATATATATATATATATATATATATATATATATATATATATATATATATATATATATATATATATATATATATATATAATATATATATATATATATATAATATATATGGGTAATGCTAACTTGTGTCCTTGTTAAGAAATCATAGATAAAAAATTTATTTTGAAAAAATAAATAAAATTACTAATTATAAATTTCTAATAAATTATCTCTTAACTTGTGTCCTTAGGACACAAGTTAGCATTATCCTCTCTCTCTCTCTCTCTCTCTTCTCTCTCTCTCTCTCTCTCTCTCTCTCTCTCTCTCTCTCTCTCTCTCTCTCTCTCTCTTCTCTCTCTCTCTCTTCTCTCTCTCTCTCTCTCTCTCTCTATATATATATATATATATATATATATATATATATATATATATATATATATATATATATATATATATATATATTATATATATAGAAAATTATATATTCATCATATTTTCATTAGAAAATAATAAAATACCGTACCTAAAAGATATATCTTAAAAAATACACAAATAAAATTTCTTAAAAAAGCTGTTTAACTCGTACTAAAAATTGAATTAACAAAATAAAATTAATAGCGTTTTTTTAAATAAATATTACTAATTAATTCCCCTATATAGTAGCACTTGTAAGAAAATGTATTTTTTTCCTTATAAGGAAATATATATGTTAAGCATCTATTATTGTTTGTATGATTTAGTTGCATTAGAGATCTTTGAACTATTTGTAATTTTAAAAAAAAATCCATTAAGTAACTAAATTTTGTTTTAAGTTCCTAATCTTGTCTAATAATTAGATTTTTAAACTATTTTCATTATTACGATATAAACCTTCAGGCAGTTTGTAATTACTAGATCCTTTAAATTTAAACTAATTTTTAAGAGTCATTCTAAGAGTCATTGAGCTACACCCTATTATTCCATTTCCTACATCAAACCACTCATATCAGACTTTATTATTTACTTATAAAGAAAATGAGAGTGTTTGTTAAAAAAATTATTTGTATTTATTTTATTTTATTTAGATTTATTCTATTTATATTTTCAAAAATTGTAGGTTAGTTATCATCTTATTGGATTTGTTTTTTTTTCTTACAAACATTGGATGTTCCTTGTTTGAACAAAGAATGATTTTCTCTTTTGTGGCAATGCATGGTACAAGATGACTTGAATCAACAAAGTTTTAATTGTGTTTTGAAAAAGAATAAAATGAGTGAGATGAAATAATCAAATTTAAATATAACACACAAAAGGTAATGGTACAATTCGGTTGACACATCCTCCTAGAATTAAAATGACTGTGTTAAAAGAAATTTCCAAATCGCATTTATATTTCAAGAAGGTGGAATGAGACAAGTCATTTGGTGAATGAGGTGATGCATGCATGTTTTAGCAATTTCCCTTTTATTATCCTTGCATTTTTTTAGTACAACGTTGCATTTTTATTTTAATTATCATATATGTCCGTGCATGTGTCAGACATGAGTGATTTGAGCAAGAAAAATCATGGATTCCTATGCAGGAGAGAGTTAGTAGAATTTTACATACATGGTGAATCTTGCACTAGTTTCTGTCTCGGTGCATTAATTCATCGATGTACCAAAAACAATCTTGGAAGAATCCATGATTGGAGTGGATGGAAAAGATAAAATGTTGGAAACAACTTTAAGAGAGACAATACTTTGGTAATTGTGAATAGAATTGAATAAAACCAAATGCTAAGAATTGATTCATTTCTTGTAGTTTCTTTTAAATTCACTTTTTCTTTTTAAATATAACAAGTATTTTAAAAAGTTTTTATCTGTAATAATTCTACAGACCTCATTGTCTGTGGTCTCTAGATCTACTCCTTCATCAGTTCCTCTCCCTAGGAACTTGTTGATGATGGTAGGTGAAAGTTTCACACACTTACCCCTTACAAAAACTTTGCAGACCTCCCTGCTGTTTTTTTTCATAAATCTCCTCAGGGATGTTCACAATGAATTCTTTGACCAAGCCCTCATAGCACTGGGGCAGAGCAGTCACAGCTTTCATAAGACCAGCAGCTTTAATTAACTCCATGACTTCCTTTACTTTACTTGCCTCTTTTCCCAATTCTCTTTCAACTGCTACCCTTCTTTGAGTCACAAACTTCCATTTGGCAGCACCATCTTCTACGTGAAAAGAGATATTGTCAAGATGAACAGCAGCCACTTTGTTTAGAGACTTCTTTATAGACTTCCTTTTAACAGGGGGATGTCTGAGACATCGTATTCGACATCCTCATCAGATTCAGAACTCTCACTTTCTTTCTTCTTCCTGACCTCTACTTTACTCCAAGATTTGGAGGGACCTATACCAGCAACCCTTTTCTCTTTCCTACCTGTCCTTATCTCAGCCATACTCTTCCTTTTTCTCAGTCTATTAGCTACACTTGTTTTCACAAGATTGACCAACGTGTCATCTTCTTCCTCAGACCTTTCTTCCTCAATGTCCTGAGCAGTATCAGGGGACATACTAGGTAAGTTTTTTCCAAGAGAACATAGTCCCTCAGCAGATACTTCCTTTTCTGTTTTAGATGAGTCATCATCTTTCTCAGCTTGGGTTTCCACCTCAGGAGAGGGGTCCCTTCTGGACAGAGGGGTAAAAATGTCCTTGACTCCATGCTCTTCATTCAGTATCCTAGTAACTAGGTTTCTTATGATGCGATAAGTAGAGTGCATGTCCTCTTTATCAAGAGATTTTTCAGGAATGTTACCTTGCTTAGCTCCGGCCATGGAAGGGGAGCCTGGAACGTCACCTGGTATCATACGCAGAGGAGTTACGTCCATCAAATCTTCATCTAAAAATTCCATGGAGGAAGTTCTAGTATGAAAGGTTTTTGAGCTAGATGTTGATGGATGTTGAGACATGTTGTTGAACTTTTGAGAAAATGTTTTTTGCCCTAGCAGAGGTTCTCTGAGTAGTTTGATGAAGATGGAAAGAATTGTGTTCAGGCAGAGCGTGCAAATGAAATAGATACTATTTCCAATACTAGGAGATGATTCATTATTAATGTGGCTTTTTCTTTTCATTGGGCAGACAATATTTTTGCTACCTTTTCCACTCCACATTAATTGCCATATTTTCTCAAGAAACCAAGCCCCTAATTTTCCCTTTTCATATTTCAGTTGGACATCATACAAATCCCTTGCAGTCCTGTTGGTTAGTTGCATTTCATGTGTCGCATCCGCGAAAAACAACCGGCGGGCTAAAACAAAACAAACAGAGCCGCCACCGTGCGTTATTTATCCCAAAGGAGGGAAAGGAAACGCTCGAAGTAAACCTGGAAAAGACATGGTCTCGCGACCAAAGAGAGATGGGATCGGGAGTCGGTTATGCGAAGGGAAGGTATTAGCACCCCTACGCATCCGTCGTACTCGACGGGATCCACGCTCAGAAAGATAGAAAAAGGTTGTTAAAACTGCTCACAAACATCACACACACACTAGAAAGAAACACAGGTGGGAGAAGAGGGGAAAGGGCTCGCTAGGATATCGCATCCTATGCCTACGTATCTCATCTGGAATGAGAATCAGAGCTACCGTAGTTCGGCTCACGCACGCCGAGACAAAACACACACAAGCAGGCAAACATGGAAACCGAATGCCAATCACTGGACTTACATCAGACTCCGAACCACACAACAAACACCAATAGGATACGGACTGCCAATCGCTGGGCTTATGTCCATCTCCTAACACACACAAGAAGGTTAACACACAACAAGTTACTGAGGAGTCTGGCACTCGAGCCTAGCAACTGTCAAGCAAACACACAAAAAAAAGGAAAAAAGGGTGCCCGGAGAGATCTCGCACGACCTCCTGCCTACGTACCTCATCTGGTATAAGGATCAGGGCAACGTAGTTCCCCTTAACAGGGGAGAAACTTTCTCCTAACCAGAGACTGGGAAATGACTAACTAGAAGGGAGACTGACTCGAGCCTAATAGTTATCATGTATTCCACAATGGTCCTAGGTTAAGTTTTCTATCTACTTGCACAGGCAGCAAGCTAATCCTAAACAGGCAAAGCAAAGCATGCAAGCATAATCAAAACAAAGCAAACATACACAATTAGCACACACTATATACAGACAAAGTGGGCTCACACAAGGGTTAGGCTGCGAAAGCAAGCCAACTGTATCAGGGTGATGTTAGCTCTTAACCCTAACATTGAGAGTTAGGGTGAAACAGATGAAATAGGAAGTGAGGGGTGTGCCTCACAGCTCTTATCCCTGGCCAGGGAGAGCTTTAGACAAAGGAAGTGTGGGTTCAGAAAATTGGAACCCTTCTACACTTATGACTGACTCAACACAGATCTTGGGTTAATATCCACAATGCATCAACACCAGTTGTGTGAGCAAAGGGATGACTCAACTAAATAGCAGGAGATGGATTACACATCTCTTGTATCTGCCAATTGCCTTATCAAAGGTCTTTTCCTGCTTGGCACAAAGATAAACATTCACAAGCATTGCCTCTTAAGGAGGACTTCAGACAGGTGCCTGACCAAATAACAGGCCAGGTCTTCCAGACTACATGAAGTCAGTGGGTTATACCTCAATTGGTTAAGCAACCAAGCAACAGCAAAAGCAAGTTCAAAGAACTTAAGCAACTAATGTACCTGAAAACAATCTAACACAATTAGTATTTAACTCAAAAAGTCAAACAGACAGACTAATGGTCAACAGTTAACTGTACAAGCAGAAAACAAGCAAGCTATGCATCAAGGCAAAGCACAAGCTCAACTCAAAGGAGCTAATCCACCTACAAAACAACTTAATGTTAATCAACATCAACCAAATATCAATCCAAATGAGCAAATGAATCAAACTCCCCAAGGCCATATGCTTCTTGTCCTGAAAACACAACTCAATCATAAGCACTAACCACTAGGACAAGGCCTAGGGTCAAAGAGGGAGAAATATTTCAAAACAGAACATGAAAATTGACAATAATCAAGTTCAATCAATTAAGAACAATGTCCAAGTGGTCTCACATTCATATCATACACCAATTTCATTTCACAAAACAAATGGTGCAACACATGCAATTTGAAAGCTCATTGAAGCAAACAGAAAGGATCAATCCATATCAACTCAAGAATAATTCAATAAATCCCAAGAAAACTCATGGCTAAATAGAACTCATTACATGATCATCATACCAAAATTCAAGTCATTTGGACAAGTGGAAGCAAGGCAATTAAATTCTATAAGGCAAGGTAAGCACAAACAAGCTCAATTAGGGCCCAAAATCATGCATCAACTTCACACAAGCCTAAAACAGAATCTACACATTATAAATGTCTCAAACCAAAGCCAAGATTAACTTCAAAGGGTCTAGAATCAATGTGCAAAATTTCAAGTTCATGTGATACATATCAAGAATTTCACAAATCATCTAAGTTCATGACTATCAAAAAGTCCAAATATGACCAATCAGCAAAGAAAATCTCCAACAAATTGGGAATGCACTCAAAAATTCCACAAACTTTCACAGGCATTCCTAACATCCAGAAGTAGCATCATGCAAAAAATCAGATTAATTGGCATAGAATTGGCATGGCAAATAAAATCAGCAAATCAAGCAAGCCATGGTGTGACACAAATTGTCACACCTTCATTAATCATGTCATAACTCATCAACCAGAAATGAGAAAAATGCAAACCCTATACCAAAATGACCAGCAAGGTGTCTATTTTAAGCACAAAATTTCAAGAATGTTGGATAAAATCTCATCATTTCATGAAGGATATGGCAAAGTAGGTCATGAAAACATACACATACACAATCCCTAAGCAAAATAAAAATCCAACAGTGCACAATTTCTGGAAAAATATTCATTAAATTCTAGGGATCATGAGGATCATCATGCAAAAAACCTCATGTGATTTAGATTAATAATCATGGAGTTATGGTTTTTAGAATGAAGGAGAAAAATAAAAAAACATGGATGAACTAGCATGAAATGGCATGGAGTAATGGAATGAAAATACAAAAGCCAAATGGGAACTGTCCTCGCCAAGGATCGAAGGGAGGGAGGTTTTAAAATTGAGCGCGCTACAGTTAAATGGATGGACACGTGGTCCAATACATTAGCGAATAACACATGAGCGCATGCAGGCAAGGCAAATATGGATCAAAACGCGTTTCTGGAAAAAAAAACCCTAAGTTCTTCATGCGTTCATCATCATTCATCAGCTCAAGAACAAATCATCACCAAAATTAACAAAACCTATACCATTAGCTTCGTCTTTCCAAGCACATCATCAATCTAAACTTCATTTAACCTAACTCTCACTAAAACTCTTGGATCGAGCCAAAGAAGGTTCATGGATCAAACTTCTAATCAACATAACTTGTTCATTTCTTGATGAAAATTGATGAAACAAATTGCAGATTAATCTACATTCAAAGATCTACCACATGCATCCATTAATTTCAAGAATTAGCACATTCGAAAACTGACCTCAATTGAATGGCAGAGATGAATTCGATGTTTTCAGGCCTTGGCACAGTGAAACAGATGTTCTCCAGCTCTCATATGATGCTTTGGATGAATGCTTGAGAGTTGAATTGGCACGATCTAGCTCAAATCTCCATTTGCCATTGTTGAACACATGCTTCAACAGTCCTTGAATTTGCTCGAAAACCTTGTGATCTTGCTTTTAATGGCTTCAATTATGCATATGGATGAAGGATCAATCAAGATTTTGGCACGGTTTGTGAAGAAAATAGGAGAAAAGTTGAGAGGAAAAATGTGAAGCTCTTTGGAAACCTAGATCTAGATCTGAATTCTGTTATGATTAGGCCAAAAGCAGTTATGATTAAGGTTATATATGTTCTGTTAAGCATGTTTGCTAATCATGATTAGGCAAAATACAAGTGGATTAAGGAAAACCAAGTTTAAGTGCATTTTAGCCAATCCACCCTATGCATACAATGACCAATGCAACAGTGCAATTTCTGTCTCAAATCACTTGGAAATGATGTTTAGAGGCCAAGGCAAGTGAAATCAAGTGAATACAATGAATATTTTTTAAATTGCCTTTTTCCCTCCAATTTTCAAATGGAATTCACATGAAAAGTTCAATATTTTTGTGAGCAAAATGCATGAGTTATGATGTGTAATTTGGATAGTACATGACAAAAGAAGAATGTGGCAAAAAATCCCACTTCATTTGGCCTTTTGGTTCAAAAGTTATGCACTTTTGAAGTTCAAATTTTCTTGACCAAGATTGATCCATAACTTGCCAACCACACATGAGAAATGGATGTTATTGGACTTTTTGGAAAGGTGAGAGCAAGATCTACAACTTTCATGTTGGACAAAATTTCATTTGAAGCATTTTTGGACATGTAATCTTAAGGAGAAGACCTTTCCATTTTTGGTAGTTTTGAATTACAAGTCACTTTCTATTTTTAGAAAGTTTTCATCTGACTTTATTTTCTTCAATGTTGATCTTTAAAATGTCAAATGAAACTTGTTTGGACATGAATGAAGTGTTTCTAACCCTCTCCCACCATCAAATCCATCAGTTGACTTGTGGTTGACTTTTGTTGACTGATAGATGAATTTCAGCTTGACTGTTGAGCTTGAGCCTCAATCTCCTGATGAAATGGCTCAAACATGAAACCCTAGCTTCCATAAGCTAATTAAAACCATATGATGATCCCCATCTCCATGAAAACCTCATCTCCTTGACAAGCCCTGATTGGCACAATTCAGATGATTAGGGTTGACCAGAGGTCAAAACCCTAATCTCAAGGAATCTGATCAAGCACAATGAATCTCTTGGTGATGACAAGACCATGATGATGATGGTGTACCATTTCAACCAAGACAATGATCCACCTCCTTGAGGAACCAAGAAACCCTAATTTGAAGCACAATCCTCAGATGATTAGTGATCAATTCAATAAGATCCTCAAGCTTGAATCTTTTAACCTCTTTATCTTCTGAACAAGACCTAGGAGGATAACTTGCTTATGCTACATGATATGAAAAGATGCAATGACTAATGTCCTAAAAAATGATATGCAATATGCTAAGCTAGTCCCAAGAGAGGAGGGCAAATTTTAAGGTGTTACATCATGCTGTAGAACTATGAGTTTGTTTTCCACATATTTTCTACATGAGTGATGAAAGCAAATAATGTACTTGGTCCAGCTGTGCTGAATATGGTATTTGGACATAGGTGTACCATACAGGTTGTCATAATACAATGTCATAGCATCGAGTGTGACATTGTATATAATTATCAGTAATTTCATCCAACCTGGTTGAGCATTGTTGCTTTCATCTGATATCTTTTCTATCTCAATTTTCTTCGCACACATAGTCCCTTATGACTCAGTTCCAGCAAAGCTCTCACTACCTTCAGACTTCATACCACCATTCACATGTTCAGGTGTTTGGGCCATCATGACCTTCTCTTCCTTGAGGTTAGGTCTTAGCTTTTGGTGTAACATCCTTGTCTGACATTTTTCCTTTCCCTTGTAGGTTCTTCTCGCAACTGTACTCATCTTAGAGGGGTCATCCATTTGAGAGCTCCACATGTAGCAGTTGTTTTTGGTCCTGATTCCTTTCATAGTCACTTCACTATTTTTGTTAACAATCAGACATTCAGTTTTAGTGAAGATGATATTCAGACCTTGATCCCCTAGCTGACTGATGCTTATCAGATTTGAAGTCAAGCCCTTGACCAGTAGAATATTGTCAAGTTTAGGAGCTCCAGGACACTCAAGCTTGCCTATCCCCTTTATTTCACCTTTTGCTCCATCACCAAAGGTTACATAGCTTAGGTCATGAGGGTGAAGATCAATTATCAAGTCTGAGTTTCCAGTCATGTGTCTAGAACACCCACTATCAAAATACCACTCTTCTTTGTGAGCTATTAGACTTGTAACATTAGTCTTAGGAACCCATTGCTTCTTGTTGATAGGCCTGTGCTGTTTGGGTCTGGGTTGATAGTGAGTTTGTTGATGAACAGGGGTAGGGTAACCATACAGCTTATAGCAGAAGGGCCTTGAGTGTCCAAAATTCCCACAGTAATGACATCTCCATCTTTGGTGTTTGCCTTTCTGCTGTTTTCTCTTCTGATGATGTGACATGTGATGTGACATAAGAGTAAAAGAACTAGGCTAGCTATAATAGCATGACTCAAACTGGCTTGCATAAGGTGGGGTTATCTGATTTTGTGACGGTAGTTGTTGATGTTAAGACTAAACTCAGGTTATTCCTAAACAAGAATTACTTTCAACCTGGTACGAATTGATGTGTGTTTTGAAATTTCATCTGGCTAATATTTTAAATCGATTTCTACATTGTATCTTGCTTGAGGACAAGCAAAAGTCTAAGTGTGGGGGAGTTTGATAACATGAAATAATATCACATTTTTGGACTCGATTTAATTAAATTATATTATTATTTGTTTCGATTTATTTCATATCATTCGATATTACTTGGTATTTTCCTTCTATTTATTTCAGGTAACATAAACTGAAGCATGTGTGAAAACGAAAGAAAAGGGGTGCAAAAAAAGAGAATTCTCCAAAAAGAAGCATTCCACTAAAGCCCAGCCCACAACTACAAGGAGAAGTGCTGAAGCGCTGTGACGATCGCCACACAGGGTGTGACGAGCGTCACATCCCTATGCTTTGTGTTACGAGCGTAACACATGGTGTGACGGACGTCACACCCTACTCCTATATTTTTGGCTTTGACGCGTAACAGAAGCACGTTCATCCTATTCTTCCGCTTGACTCGTTGAAACGTGAGGAAACCTACTGAAGGGACTTGGGAAGAAACGGTTATTGTAGGATGAATATAAATAGAACCAATTGTGGAACCCTGCGGCTCTCTCTCTAATTTTTCCAGTATTCGGCACCGTGCAATATTTTTCTTGTTCTTTAATTTTCCAGCATTCTACTTTCTTAGCAATTTTTATTTCCTTTTCTTTTCCAGTTAATTTCCAAAGCATTGAATTTATTTTCTCACAATAGTTTCTACACCGGAGACTATTGTGTAACTTTTACTGGATCTAACCTTACGTTTGATCATAGTATTTTATTCCTTCGCCTTTATTTTACTGTCTGATCGAAGATTGTGAAGAACAAATCCACCCGGCTTGTGGTGGAGTGTTCAAGCATCGAAGTTAGAGAACAATCAAGATTTCTATTAATTTTACAGGTTCTTTAATTTATTGTTTTAATTTATATATGCTCTGCACTGTTGTTTATCTATATTGTTTGTCTGATATGGCTGTGTTTAAGCATGATAATTGTTTAGGCCTGTTTAGCATGTCCGGCTAATTAATTTAGATATCGGTATGTAAAGTAAGCGGAATAAAGGAATCAAAACTAAGTCGGTTTAAATTTATTTAAAAATATAGTCACTCTTTTTATGGTCTCAATTTACAGAGTTAATACCAAAGTTTTTGTACGAGAGTAAAAGACGTAAAGAAGTTAAGATCAATAGAACGACGGTTTGAGCTTTTAACTGGACAGTGTAAATTGGACATTAACTTTAAATCAGGGCGAAAGCAATTTTTAGAGTTAATTAAATTCTAATAATTTTCAAAAAGTATTTTTAAAGGTTAAATGTGAGGACGAGAGTTAAGCATTTAAGTTTAATCATATAATCTAAGTCAACAGAGCGAGAGTTTGAGACGAGGGTGTTTAAACGGTTAGTATTTTAATAAAAAGAGTTTCTATAGATTCTATTGTTTTCAAAAAGTGATTTTAGTTTTAACTAAATAGTGAGAGCGTACGTTAAGGTAAAATCATAGTCTATTCAACAGAGCGAGAGTTTGAGAAAAGGCTTTTAATCAATAGTGTCTAATGAAAGGACTTATTTTAAAACCAAGAAACCAACGAAGATTTGATTCCCTAATTATGATGAACTACATACCGATATCCGCGTTATTTGATATTTAATCTAGATCCAATTTTAGTTTTACTTTTCCCCCCTAATCATCAAAGTATCATCCGCCTTAGCTTTACGAAGTAACCCTAGAAAAACGGTATATCGATTCATTAAGTTCCTGTGGGATCAATATCTTTTATTACTACGCGATTAGACTGTGCACTTGCAGTTAATACCCCAATAGACTCATAAAGTCGCAATCAAGTTTTTGGCGCCGTTGCCGGGGACTTTTATTTAGTCGATATCGTAACTCTTCTGTTACGCTGTAGAGACTAAGGAAATTTTTATTTTTCCTTTTTGTCTTTCATTGATTTGTATGCCACACACTCGCTCACAAGGCGAACCGTATTACTTACGAATCAACGACGTTGAACGATATCTCCGAGTCTTACGACGAATTCGGGAGTATCGTGCTGCAAACAATCTTCCTCCAATCGAAATTCCTGATCTCAAAAATCTTCTTCCTTCGCCGATACCCGAGATGGCAGAACCAGCTCGTGCTCTTCGAGATTACGCCGCTCCATCACAAGATGAGCCGCATTCGAGTATTGCTCCACCCACAATCGAAGCAAACATCTTCGAACTTAAACCTTCACTGTTGCAGGCAGTACAACAGAACCAATTTTCTGGAAATCCTACCGAGGATCCAAACCTTCATTTATCCGTATTTGTTCAATACGCTGATACTGTTAAAGCTAATGGTGTCACTTCAGAGGCAATTCGACTTCGTCTCTTTCCTTTCTCGTTAAGAGATAAAGCTAGAAGATGGCTTCAGTCTCTTCCTTCCAACTCAGTCACCACATGGAATGAGTTGAAGAAAGTCTTTCTTGCCCGATATTTTCCTCCAAGCAAAACAGTTATGTTAAGAGCCCAGATAAATGGATTTAAACAGAAAGATAACGAGTCTCTCTTCGAAGCATGGGAAAGATACAAGGACATGATGAGACTTTGCCCACACCATGGTTTAGAGGACTGGTTAGTAATTCATACCTTCTATAATGGTCTCTTATACAACACAAGATTAACCATAGACGCCGCCGCAGGTGGTGCGCTCATGGATAAACCTTACGCTGACGCTTATCAACTTATCGAAAGCATGGCCCAAAACCATTATCAGTCGGGAAGCGACCGAACGATGGTAGAAAAACCTCAAACGAAAACTGGCATGTACGAGATAAGTAGCCTTGATCATGTTAATGCAAAAGTGGATGCTCTTGCCCAGAAAATTGAAAGTTTAAATGTATCACCTCCAGCCACCGTGGTTGCCGTAACTCAAAATTGTGAAGTCTGTGGAATTCAAGGTCACACTCCTACAGATTGTCAACTCCTAACAGGAATCCAAGCAGAGCAGGTGAACTATGCTCAAGGAAATCCTTACTCGCATACCTATAACTCAAACTGGAAGAACCATCCTAATTTCTCATATAAGAGTAATAATGCTTTATACGCACCAGGACAAGCTCCCAGTTATACCTCCTGGATATCAAAAGCCGACCCCATCTACACCTAACAATAATGTTCCTAGAAAATCCAATTTGGAAATCATGATGGAGAACTTCATAGCTTCTCAACAGCAAAACAATAAAGATTTCTTAAACCAGAATGTACACACTAACGAACAAATTAAACAACTAGCAAGTAAAGTAGATGCCCTGGCTACCCATAACAAAATGCTGGAAACACAAATCTCGCAAGTAGCTCAACAACAAGCGCCTACTGCAGCCCCAACTGGTACATTTCCTGGACAGCCCCAACCTAACCCGAAAAGCCACGCTCATGCAATTATATTAAGAAGTGGAACAGAGGTGGAAGGACCGTCTGACCCAAGGATTGATAACCAAAACTCTAAAAAGTCAACTGAGGAAGAAAGTAAACCTAAGGAAAAGGAAGAGTGTAATAAGGAAACCGTAGAAAAAAAAGAACCTTATGTACCTCCGCCGCCTTACAAACCACTTATCCCTTATCCTCGGAGGCTAATTAAAACCAAAGACGCGGGCCAATTTAAAAAATTTGTTGACCTACTAAAACAATTAAATGTCACCATTCCTTTTACAGAAGCTATTACACAGATGCCATCATATGCTAAATTCTTAAAAGAAATTCTATCTAATAAAAGGAAACTTGAAGATAGCGAAACCGTTACACTCACTGCTGAGTGTAGCGCAATAATCCAGAATATGCCTCCTAAACTTAAAGACCCTGGTAGTTTCTCTATACCCTGTCATATAGGAAAATTTGTCATAGACAAAGCTTTATGCGATTTAGGAGCCGGTATCAGTGTTATGCCCTTGTCCATATGCAAGAGACTTGAAATGGGAGAACTAAGACCAACTAAAATGTCTGTGCAATTAGCAGATCGTTCCGTTAGATATCCCGTAGGAATTCTTGAAAACGTTCCCGTGCGCATAGGTCAATTCTACATTCCCACCGATTTTATAATTATGGACATAAGAGAAGATGAAGTTACCCCCATTATACTGGGAAGACCCTTCTTAGCAACCGCCGGTGCTATCATAGACGTAAAACGAGGACGACTCACTTTCGAAGTAGGAGAAGAGAAAATTGAGTTTATTCTTTCCAAATTTTTGAAAGCACCTGCAATAGAAGACACATGCTACTTCATGGATATCATCGATGAATGCATAAAAGAAACAGAATTAGAAAATGACGAATTGCCCGACTATCATGTAAAAGACAGACTGAATCAATGTTTAGCAGTAACGTCAAATCCTACGCAATGCCTTAAGAAATCAACCCTCGACCTGAAAACACTTCCCAAAAATCTGAGATATGAATTCCTAGACTTAGAACTTGAACAACCCGTAATAGTCAATGCAGACCTTGGAAAACTCGAAACCGAAAAACTCCTACATATCTTAAGAAAATATCCTACCGCACTAGGATACAACATCACCGATCTCAAAGGGATAGGTCCTTCTATTTGTATGCACCGCATCATGCTAGAAGACGACTGTAAAACTTCTAGGGAACATCAGAGGAGACTAAACCCGATCCTGAGTGAGGTAGTGAAGAAGGAAGTAACGAAGTTATTAGAGGCAGGTATCATATATCCTATATCCGATAGCAAATGGGTTAGTCCTGTACACGTAGTACCAAAGAAAGGGGGTATAACCGTGATCGAAAATGAAAAAGGAGAAACTATAACCAAACGAATTGAATCGGGATGGAGAATGTGCATTGATTATAGAAAGCTAAACAAAGCAACCCGAAAAGATCATTTTCCTTTACCATTCATAGACCAAATGTTAGAACGATTAGCCAAGCATTCTCATTTCTGCTATCTAGACGGTTACTCAGGCTTCTTTCAAATACCAATTCATCCTGATGACCAAGAAAAAACAACGTTCACATGTCCTTTTGGTACCTTCGCTTATCGACAAATGCCGTTTGGCTTGTGCAATGCTCCTGCAACCTTCCAAAGGTGCATGATGACAATATTCGCCGATTTTCTCGAAAACATCATGGAAGTCTTTATGGATGACTTTTCCGTATGCGGACAAAGTTTCGAAGAATGTCTTGAAAACCTAGAAAGAGTTCTAGAACGATGTGTAAAAGTAAACCTAGTACTTAATTGGGAAAAATGTCACTTTATGGTACAAGAAGGAATTGTTTTAGGACACATCATATCAAATAGAGGAATTGAAGTAGACAAAGCCAAAATAGAGGTAATCGAAAATCTTCAACCTCCGAAAACTGTGAGAGAATTACGAAGCTTCTTAGGACATGCCGGTTTTTACCGACGATTCATTAAAGATTTCTCTAAAATAACTAAACCTTTAACCAGACTATTAATGAAAGATGCTGAATTCATCTTCGACAACAAATGCTTAGAAGCATTTCAAACACTTAAACAAGTATTGATCTCCGCACCCATAATGCAGACCCCGGATTGGAATGAACCATTCGAAATAATGTGTGACGCAAGTGACTACGCCGTAGGTGCTGTTTTAGGACAACGAAAGGATAAAAAACTTCACGTCATATATTATGCGAGTAGAACTCTAGATGAAGCGCAAATGAATTACGCCACGACCGAGAAAGAACTTTTAGCAGTAGTATATGCACTAGATAAATTTCGTTCCTACTTGGTCGGAGCTAAAATAATCGTTTACACTGATCACGCTGCCATAAAGTACCTCTTAACAAAAAAGGACGCTAAACCTAGACTCCTAAGGTGGATCTTGTTGTTACAATTATTTGATTTGGAAATCAAAGATAAAAAAGGAACTGAAAACGTAGTAGCAGATCACCTCTCTAGACTTGAAAACCTGGAACCGGAAAGAACATCGATCAACGATGATTTCTCGTACGATAAACTTATAGCTAATTTGGAAGAAAATAGAGTTGATGAACAGGTAGATACCACCTTAGCTATATGCGTTACACCATGGTACGCTGATTTCGTCAATTATTTAGCCGCCGAAATAGTTCCACTTGATTTATCTTACCAACAAAAGAAACGATTCTTTCATGACATAAAACATTATTATTGGGACGACCCTTTACTTTTCAAAAGAGGGCCCGATGGTATTTTCCGTCGCTGTATACCTGAAGAAGAGGTAGAAAGTATAATCCAACATTGTCATTCCGCTCCTTATGGTGGACATGCAAGTACATCCAAGACCTGCTCTAAGATCTTACAAGCCGGTCTTTATTGGCCAAATATATGGAAAGATGTACATACTGCTGTCAAGAAATGCGATAGGTGTCAACGCACAGGAAACATATCTAGACGTGACGAAATGCCACAAAAAGGCATTTTGGAAGTAGAGATTTTCGACGTGTGGGGAATAGATTTCATGGGACCTTTTCCACCTTCTTTTGGTAACAAGTACATACTCGTAGCGGTTGACTACGTATCAAAATGGATTGAAGCTATAGCTTCTCCAACAAACGACACACGAGTAGTAACTAGACTCTTTTAGAATATAATCTTTCCAAGATTTGGTGTCCCAAGAATAGTCGTCAGTGACGGTGGATCGCATTTCATATCTAGGATACTTGAAAAATTATTGTTTAAGTATGGTGTAAAACAT
Source organism: Lathyrus oleraceus (assembly GCF_024323335.1). NCBI lineage: Eukaryota > Viridiplantae > Streptophyta > Magnoliopsida > Fabales > Fabaceae > Lathyrus > Lathyrus oleraceus. Next base: position 193,962,495 of record NC_066583.1, read on the forward strand.
CGAGTAGCAACACCTTACCACCCTCAAACTAGTGGACAAGTGGAAGTGTCTAATAGAGAAATTAAACAGATATTGGAAAAAACAGTCGCTACATCAAGAAAAGACTGGTCATCAAAATTACCTGAAGCTTTATGGGCTTATCGAACCGCTTACAAAACTCCCATAGGAACAACCCCATTTAAGCTTATTTATGGAAAATCTTGTCACCTCCCAGTAGAATTAGAACATAAGGCCTATTGGGCTATTAAAAATTTAAATTTAAACTATAAGACCGCCGATGAAAAGCGAATTCTTGACATAAACGAATTAGAGGAACTTAGACAAGACGCCTACGAAAATGCCAGAATCTACAAGGAAAGAACGAAAAAATGGCATGATAAACGTATATCAAGAAAAACCTTCAAACAAGGCGATATAGTCCTTTTGTTCAACTCTAGACTTAAGTTATTCCCAGGAAAACTACGCTCTAGATGGTCAGGCCCTTTCCAAATCACCAATGTCTTTCCCAGTGGAGTTGTGGAAATTAAAGGAAAATCTATTGAACCATTTATCGTAAACGGGCAGCGTCTAAAACATTATCATTATGCTGAGAACAATGAAGACTCGCAAGTCCTGCACTTAGACGTAATGCCTCCAAAATCTATAGATTAACATTTAATAGTTTTATGTCGAGCTTGCGACATTAAACAAAGCGCTTCGTGGGAGACAACCCACAAATTTTTATTTTTATTTCTTCTTTGATTATTCTCTTTTTAATTTTATTTAGTTTTCATTCTCCGTATTCTTTATTTTAATTAAATTTTTCTTCTTTTTTTTCTTCTTTCGGCATTTGGCCAAATCCTGACTAAAACTCTTGTTTTTCTTTTCTTTAGTTAACTCTAACCTGATGGCACATATTGACCGCATGGGTATCAAATTCAGAGGGAGAGCTCAGAGACAAAAATTTGAAGAGCTTTCTGAGAGAGAGATGCACCCAACCTTCTATGCTGATGAAGATGCAATGATCGTACTTGGACTAAAAGATAGTGTCTTGTATCTGCTGAATCAAATAGGGTGGGAAACCACTCCTATTCGCAGACAATTTGTTACTTACCGAAGGCTAACTCTAGAATTCCTTAGCTCCCTGATCTATTTACCAAACCATGGAAAAGGAATAAACCGAGGTTTCATTCAATTCAGGATGTTCAATATGGAGTATCAGTTTAACATTCAAGAGTTTACTAACCTTTTAGGATTCCCCACTTCTTTTGATACATTCACCATGAGCCAAGAAGACCTTTTTGAATATAGAGAGGTTGAGCATTTTTGGGGAAGTTTAACGGGAAATGACGACCCTGAGGAACATGAGTTTCTCTCTGGAAACATACATAACCCGACTTTTCGCTATTTCCACAAAATCCTAGCACACACTCATTTTGGAAAGAGATCAAACATTACCACAGTATCACGTGATGAACTCTTCATAATATTCTGTGCTTCCCAGAACCGTCCGGGTGAATGGTGCCACTTATATGCTGGCGAATTTTGACATCCTTATCCAAGATGACCGTGCACCGATTCAAATAGGAGGATTGATAACTATGATTGCTAATGCTATTGGATTGCGCCAACCTATGCTTGCTTTGAACCCTTTTTGTGGCATTGAGTCTATGAATATACTCTTCCTTTTCAACACTTTGTTTATCAGAAATCTTGGACCTGAAGAGTTTGAATTAGTAATTAATAACCAAGCTATTTACCTATTCACAATGCCTAGTCCGATGACTAGTGTCCATGACCGAAACAATTGGCTTTACAACCTGGATGGAATACCTTCTCCTGTTAGATCTGTTGAAATCATCCAAGATTATGAGATTCTTGGCAACCAGATTCCTTATGCTGAGTCTGATCCGCAGACACCAACTGGTTACCATGATGTTTCCTCTCCACCTCATCCTATCCCGTCCGCAGAATCAGCAATACCTGATCTTAGACATCATATGCCCGGAAATGATTATAATATCGCTATTCAAGCTTTGATGTCAGAACAAGCTGCCATGAGAGAATAGTTAAATATGATGGGACATGAAGTTCTGCAATACATGACTACTATGACAAATCATTTCCTCGAGCTGAACCGCCGTGTCAATTCCTTTGCCCCTGCAATGAAAGATCCTACAAGTGGCTAGAAGAAATTGGAGTTAGCTAGTTTTAGTCTTAGGATTTATAGTTTTGTTTGACATTATTTTTAATCTTAGTATTTGTTTTTCCATGTTTTCTTTTATTTTTTCAAATGTTACTTTATATTTATTGAAGCTATTGGCATTATTGGTTTATTTTATTTCCTTTTGATTTATGCAATATCTACAATTACCAGTAATGATATTCACTGCATGCTACTACTTACACTGCCTGTTAAAGAAAAATATATATACACTATGGTGTGTAATAGAATAGCATGCATGTCAATTCAAAAATATTACAATAGCAATTAAAATAAACATAAACTAAAAATAAACAAAAAAAAAATTAAAAAAATAAAAAACAATTTATGAAGCACCCACGTAATGTGTCACAAGCGCTAGTGACCGTTGCAAGCACTTGTGTGACGAGCGTCACACAAGCCATCACGGTCGTCACGCAAGTGCACATGACGCCCGTAACACCTTCTGTCACGAGCGTGACAACTCCAGAATAGGTGAACGTTGCTGACTGTTGGGGACACGACCGTTGCTCCCCCACCTTTTTATTTTCCCCATTCATTCACCCCTTAACTCACATTCATCCACATTTATTTTTCTCTCACCCACTCCTCTTCCAACTTCCAAAACTTTTCCTATAAATACCTAAAATACCTTTCTTTTTACACCACATCATCCCAACAAACCATTTTATACAAATCCATCTTCATCCCATTTCCTTCTTTCAACCCAATTATCAATATGGCGGAAAACCAACAATTCGGAAATATTATCTTCCGCTCTGAAGACGATAATTATCAACGGGAGCAGTTCGAGCGGTTCCAACAGCGAGGTGTCGTATCTACCAGGTATCCTGATTTAAATTGTTTACAAGAATTAGGATTACTTCAAGGTGTGCAATGGATGCTTCAGCTTTCTGATTTAACTTTTCTTTGCTCACAAAATCAACCAACCTACCCATCACTCACCTTAGAATTTTTAAGTTCTTATTCATACACCACTCCAACCGGTGAAGACGAGTACTTAACCGGTACCGCAACTTTCCGCATGTTCAACACCGAGTACTCACTATCCCAGGATCAGTTGAGTGTCATGCTACAGTTCCCTGTAGGAGGCCAAGTCCACCCAAGAATCCCTCCGAACTCACAGTGGCACATAAACGCCTTCGACCTCTTTAGAAAAATATCCGGTGTGGAAACCAATAACTGAGATGTACTACTTGTTTCACACATACATAACCCCATTATCCGGTATTTTATCCGCATTCTGCAAAACACCATTTTTGGTCGACCCAACAACAGCAAAGTCAACGCGAAGGAATTATTCTTCCTCCACTGCATCTTTGAAATGGATACAAAGGTAAACGCCGCTTCTTTCTTACTTCACCATATTCGTACCCTTTGTGCTAGAGGCCGCCAACCTTTTGTGATTGGCGGATTGATAACCACCATAGCACTTAGTCTGAATCTAGGGGACCGACTTCAAAATTTGCAATCTCTGCCACCCCTATTTATGGATATAAGCTATTGTCGCTCCAGCTGCTTAATCAAAAATAGGGTAGGCGGAAGGTATTATCTTATGGTGAATAACCGAGAAGTCCCAACATTGCCCTCACAGATGTCACCAACCCCAACCGATTCATCTACGATCTGAATGCTCCTGAACCTACCGAGCCTACACAAGCAAACCCGTCCTCGGACGAGTTTGAGGAAATGGAGCAAGGTGATCAAGGTCCTGAACAACAATCTGCCCCGCTCAACCCTTCCGATAATGCAACTGGTCAATCCTCCCGACGTCGTCGAAGAAGAAGGCCAGCAACTAATGATGACATCATGGATGCTATTGATGCTACGCATGCGCAGAATAATGAAGTGATGCAACTGATGCGCCAGATGCAACATCAACAGGAAGCGAGAAATGCAATAACCGACCAGCGGTTCACTGACTTGCTAAGTAGGTTTGACGACTTGGGTGTACGTCAACGATCACCGGGTCCGAGAACAAGAGGCGGAAGGCAGAATTGACTTTGGTTTCCCTTTTTTCTTTTCATTTTCTTTTGTCTTTCTTTTGAACCATTGGGGACAATGTTTCATTTAAGTGTGGGGAGAAAAACTTTGTTGCAGTTATTATTATTTCTCTTTCAACATTTCTTTTTCAAGTATGTTATTTCCCTTTCATTGTTATTTCCCTTTCATATATATATATATATATATATATATATATATATATAATAATATATATATTATATATATATATATATATATATATATATATATATATATATATATATATATAATAATAATAATAATTTATTTTAAGTCAAGTCCCTAGTGTGAAAATTTCGTATTATCTATTCCCCTCAATTTTCTTGAGCCATAACAAAAATTTAAAATTCAACACACTCAACAAGTATAAAGGTTGCTTATTTTATCAAACTTGAGTAAAATTAAACTATTACCGCCCCAACACTCTAAAGACCTCAACATGTTAGATCAGAATAAGTACCTATTATACCAATTCCTTGAACTTTTAGTCTTATAGTAACCCCGAGTAGTTTATACGAGAAGTCGGCACCATCTTAATAGCAAACTACGTGGAGAGCCGATGAATATAAGTGAATGATTCCCAAAATAACATAAAAAATATATATATATCAGAAAATGCACTAATTAAGTTAGGTGATCCTTACCAGATCATTTAATCCAAAGGTTGCGGACCCTACAAAAGCATAATATGAAAGATCCATTATGAATTGGTTCAGCAGGTATCTGGTGCTGAACTTGGTAGGGTGGGCTACGGTCCGATCCCCCGCAATTTGCAATGGACTAAACAACGAAGTTATCCAACTTATGTACCAGAGCTTCTAGCTAAAAGGGGATCAGAATCACTAACCGATTACTCCACTATGTGCGCGAAACGATAAAGGGCTTAATGTAATTTCGCTAGAATGAAAACGGGTGAAATAAGAGTAAAAGAACTAGGCTAGCTATAATAGCATGACTCAAATTGGCTTGCATAAGGTGGGGTTATCTGATGTTGTGACGGTAGTTGTTGATGTTAAGACTAAACTCAGGTTATTCCTAAACAAGATTTACTTGCAACCTGGTACGAATTGATGTGTGTTTTGAAATTTCATCTGGCTAATATTTTAAATCGATTTCTACATTGTATCTTGCTTGAGGACAAGCAAAAGTCTAAGTGTGGGGGAGTTTGATAACATGAAATAATATCACATTTTTAGACTCGATTTAATTAAATTATATTATTATTTGTTTCGATTTATTTCATATCATTCGATATTACTTGGTATTTTCCTTCTATTTATTTCAGGTAACATAAACTGAAGCATGTGTGAAAAGGAAAGAAAAGGGGTGGCAAAAAAGAGAATTCTCCAAAAAGAAGCATTCCACTAAAGCCCAGCCCACAACTACAAGGAGAAACGCTGAAGCGCTGTGACGATCGCCACACAGGGTGTGACGAGCGTCACGCCCCTATGCTTTGTGTTACGAGCGTAACACATGGTGTGACGGACGTCACACCCTACTCCTATATTTTTGGCTTTGGCGCGTAACAGAAGCACGTTCATCCTATTCTTCCGCTTGACTCGTTGAAACGTGAGGAAACCTACTGAAGGGACTTGGGAAGAAACGGTTACTGTAGGATGAATATAAATAGAACCAATTATGGAACCCTGCGGCTCTCTCTCTAATTTTTCCAGTATTCGGCACCGTGCAATATTTTTCTTGTTCTTTAATTTTCCAGCATTCTACTTTCTTAGCAATTTTTATTTCCTTTTCTTTTCCAGTTAATTTCCAAAGCATTGAATTTATTTTCTCACAATAGTTTCTACACCGGAGACTATTGTGTAACTTTTACTGGATCTAACCTTACGTTGGATCATAGTATTTTATTCCTTCGCCTTTATTTTACTGTCTGATCGAAGATTGTGAAGAACAAATCCAACCGACTTGTGGTGGAGTGTTCAAGCATCGAAGTTAGAGAACAATCAAGATTTCTATTAATTTTACAGGTTCTTTAATTTATTGTTTTAATTTATATATGCTCTGCACTGTTGTTTATCTATATTGTTTGTCTGATATGGTTGTGTTTAAGCATGATAATTGTTTAGGCCTATTTAGCATGTCCGGCTAATTAATTTAGATATCGGTATGTAAAGTAAGCGGAATAAAGGAATCAAAACTAAGTCGGTTTAAATTTATTTAAAAATATAGTCACTCTTTTTATGGTCTCAATTTACAGAGTTAATACCAAAGTTTTTGTACGAGAGTAAAAGACGTAAAGAAGTTAAGATTAATAGAACGACGGTTTGAGCTTTTAACTGGACAGTGTAAATTGGACATTAACTTTAAATCAGGGCGAAAGCAATTTTTAGAGTTAATTAAATTCTAATCCTTTTCAAAAAGTATTTTTAAAGGTTAAATGTGAGGACGAGAGTTAAGCATTTAAGTTTAATCATATAATCTAAGTCAACAGAGCGAGAGTTTGAGACGAGGGTGTTTAAACGGTTAACATTTTAATAAAAAGAGTTTCTATAGATTCTATTGTTTTCAAAAAGTGATTTTAGTTTTAACTAAATAGTGAGAGCGTACGTTAAGGTAAAATCATAGTCTATTCAACAGAGCGAGAGTTTGAGAAAAGACTTTTAATCAATAGTGTCTAATGAAAGGACTTATTTTAAAACCAAGAAACCAACGAAGATTTGATTCCCTAATTACGACAAACTACATACCGATATCCGCGTTATTTGATATTTAATCTAGATCCAATTTTAGTTTTACTTTTCCCCCCTAATCATCAAAGTATCATCCGCCTTAGCTTTACGAAGTAACCCTAGAAAAACGGTATATCGATTCATTAAGTCCCTGTGGGATCGATATCTTTTATTACTACGCGATTAGACTGTGCACTTGCAGTTAATACCCCAATAGACTCATAAAGTCGTGATCAGTACCCTATTCCAGATTTGGCTCCTGTGATTAGTCCAGTTTGGAGAATCTTATCTAAGGAGTCAGATCCATTGTTTAGCATCCTTACATACTTGGTTGTCTCTTCTAGTTTTGAGTTTAAGAGCATGACTTCAGTTTTTAGCTTGACTATGGTTTCCACCTGTTCTGCCTTTTCATTCTCCAGTTGTACTATCTTCTGGCTCTCAACTTGTTGACTTTCATCTAGCTTGTCCTTCAGACCCACAGCTTCTGTTTTCAATTTGGATATGGTTTCCAAGTATTCTACCTTCTCATTTTCAAGTTGAGTTATTTCTTTCTTCTGGTTTAAAACCTGCTTGCTTAGCTCTACACTTTTATGACACAACTCTCTGTAGGTAGAGGCCAATTCCTCAAAGGTAACTTCACCATCACTTGAGTCTTCATCAGATCCCCATCTTCCTGTCAAAGCAATCCCAAGATTTGCAGCCTCCTCTGTATCACTTTCATATGACCAGGTGGAAGCCAGACTCATCTTCTGCTTCTTGAGGTAGGTTCCACATTCTGTTCTAATGTGTCCATACCCATCACATTCATAGCACTTTACTTCTTTTCCTTCTTTGGGCTTCTCCTCTGGCCTTACTCTTCTTCCATTGCTGATGTCAGATGAGATGTTCTTGACATTTGTCTTGGATCTTACATCCATTTTCTTTAACAATCTGTTAAACTGTCTCCCCAGTATTGCAACTTCATTGGCCCATTCTTTATCCATATCTTGACTGTTTTCCTCTTCTGTGTTGGATATGAAGGCAATGCTCTTGGTTTTTTTTTCAGTTCCATCACTCAATCCCATCTCAAAGGTTTGGAGGGATCCAATTAGCTCATCTACCCTCATGTTGGAGATGTCTTGAGACTCTTCTATGGCAGTCACCTTCATTGCAAATCTCTTAGGGAGTGACCTAAGTATTTTTCTTACCAGTTTTTCATCTGTCATCTTCTCTCCCAGGGCTCCTGAAGCATTAGCAATCTCAAGGATACTCATGTGAAATTCATGAATGTTTTCATCTTCTTTCATCCTTAAGTTTTCAAACTTGGAGGTGAGCAGCTGAAGTCTAGACATCTTTACCCTAGAGGTGCCTTCATGAGTGGTCTTGAGAATGTCCCAAGCATCTTTGGCCACTTCACAGTTATTTACCAGCCTGAAAATATTCTTGTCTACCCCATTGAATATTGCATTCAAGGCTTTAGAGTTTCCAAGAGCAAGATCATCCTCCTCCTTGGACCATTGTTCTTCAGGCTTCTTCTCAGAGGTGGCTTCTCCTTCCTTAGTAATGACAGGATGCACCCATCCTGTTAGCACAGCTTTCCAAGCCTTGTTATCAAGGGATTTTACAAACGCTACCATTCAAGGTTTCCAATAGTCATAGTTAGAACCATCCAAAATTGGTGGCCTATGAACAGGTCCTCCATCTCTCTCCATTGTACCAGAAAGTATTGCCCCTAGATCTCACCCAGAACCAGAGCAGGATGCCTGCTCTAATACCAATTGAAATTCTGGTATCAGATATAACATGTCGAAGGTAATGTCACGACACTAATATCTGGTAATAAACAATGGATAAACAAAACAGAATGGTAAAACGAATAACACAAGCAATTGTTAACCCAGTTCGGCGCAACTCACCTACGTCTGGGGGCTACCAAGCCAGGAAGGAAATTCACTAAAATAGAATTAGTTCAAAGACTCTCCGTACACTTCAACAAGTTACAGTCTTTATCACCTAATCTCTACCCGTGCAACTTCTACCTAAGCACTCTTAGATATGAGAACCCACTCACTTCCTTTACAATCACACACCAGTGATTTTAAACAACAATCCCTTATGAAAAGAAAATATTTTTCAATTACACACTCTTGATTTTACTTCACAGTTTCAATCAAGAAGACACACTCTTGATCTTGCTTCACAGCTTTGATCAAGAAGACACACACTCTTGCTTAACAGCTTTAGAGTGACAAATTACAACCACAAATCAGTCCAATTCAATCATCAATGGATGACTTGAATGACCTACAACTCTTACGACTAAACAGACACAAACCCTAGCTCTCTCTATGTATTTCGCTCAGTCTTGGTTGTGTGTCCAAACAGGTTTTCTAAGTCCCTTTTTATAGAAGCTTACAGCTGGGCTTGGACATCTTGAAAACCCTAAATCTATTTTTCAATTAAATCTTTTTATAACAGCTGTATAGATCTCCTTGGAAAATAAGTAAATTTGGTTGTAATCCATGATTGAATGCGCCAGCTAGCCATATCTTCAATCATCCAAAGATTGCCATTAATTGTGCAATCACAAAACACCAGACATTCATACTGAATGTTCTGTGTACAGGATGTCATGACATCGGGTCTGACATCCTGGAAAAATCCTGCATAATCCAATAATTCCTTTTATAACTTCCAGCAGGTACAACCATATCAAATGTCATGACATTGTGTATGTCACCTGAAACAATCCTGCATGAACATGTCTTTCATTTAAGCTCCAGCAGGTACATCCAATATCAGAAGCCATGGCATTGTATGTGGCATTCTGAAACAATCCTGCTTGCACATGTTCTTGAACTCCAGCAGGTACATATGATAACTCATGTTAAGACATCACATATGACATCTTGTGAACACTCTTTGTTTTACCAAAATTGCTGCCAACACTCAGAATCAACAAAATATAACATTTAATTTTAAAATTATTGATGTTTTTGAGTAGCTTCTAAAAAAAATATTTTTAACGATAAATTCTTAAAAAATATTTTCATTATGGTAAAAAAATATAAAATTACTTATGAATTTTTTTTTTCAAAAATTGTTGAGTATCAAATTTATGTTTTTATATTCAGTAACAAATATGCTAAATAGGATTAGGTCTCTTTTCTTATAAATGTAGAGCTAGTTTAAAAAAACACATTTATATTAGTTAGAATTAACTGTAATAGTTAGAATTTTGAATTTTCCGTTATATTAGTTGCAACAGTTAGAGGTTGTTAAGATTGTTGTAATTAAAATAGTCAATTCAATTGCAAGGTATTATGCATGGGTTAAACTAGGTATTAACAACTTGTATAAAGTGTGTGATTTTGTTTCATCTGATAAAGTGTGTAAGAGAAAAAGAACATGTGTGTGTTAAAAGTTCTTGTATCTGACATTAGAGCTGAATTCAATTTTATTCGATGTGTAAAATGTGTAATGACTTCTCATTCAAATAAATATTTTCTTATAAGTCTATCAACTTGTGATGAAAATAACAATCGTTTGTTTTTGGAGGCATTGAATAGATTAATCATTGTTTAACTATAACAAAATAAATAGAAGTTTTATTTAATCATAATTTAATCTAACAAATATTTTATGAGGTTCTATCTAACTATAGATTAACCATAACAAGTTTGGAGCCTTATGCGGTACTTCGTATTGCATGTCCTCAAAGAAGACCCTAGATTTAACTATGATAACTGATGCAAGAAGATGAAAGAGATATTGCAATGTCAAGTGTATGAAATTGGTTGAGAATCCATTATCAATCGATTAATATTTATTGATATTCAATTAGTCATAAGTGTAAATTATATTATTATCGATTATGTATAACCATATTTACATATAAATATACAACATGTGTGATCATATTTGACACACAAAAATACAATCACAACATGGTATCTAGAGCTGGTTGACCTACTATCTTCCACAATTTTTTTTTACTTCTCCACAAATTTTCGGTCAGCCACGACATTGTCACGAGCGCCGTCGTCGCTTCCAAAGACCTTCCGGCAAGATAATTATACCGTCAAATTCGTCTCCCTCTGATCGGTCGAAATCCAAAAATTGTGTCGCCTCCCGCTTGTCCATGCGCCCTCACCCTACCCGCGCGTGAATTTTAAGCGCCTCATATAACACACTAGACTGCTTTCAGTATTGTTGACTGACCCCACAAACCAACACATTTCTTTTTAGCATGATTTGTCCTCACTCACACGCTTTCCGGGAAACTTCTCAGAAGGTCACCCATCCAAATACTACTCCAAGTTAAGAGTGCTTAACTATGGCGTTCTTATTTGTTAGGCTACTGAAAAAAGATGCATCTTGTTGGTATAACTAGTGCAATTAATCCTTATAAGCATTCCTTCAACCATGCAGTCTCATACCTCCACATCCTCAGGATCTCTCTCATTCTAATATGAATTCGGTTTTTTCCTAGAAACTGCTAGGAGTGTCTCATTATCACACCTTGTGAATCGACAACCACTCCCCCGCCCTCGGGTGTTACATGTAACCACTTTCCTTCCTCTTCGGCCTCGGGTGTTACATGTCCACCAGCTTCCGCTTGATTCGTCCCCGAACCACGTCGCATTGGGAGATGTTTGACTCTGATAGCATTTGTAACGCCTCAGAGTGCTTTCGAGATTGTTCATTGACTCTACAAATCAACACAAGTCTTTTCAGCATGATTTATCCTCACTCACACGCTTTCCGGGAAAAAAATAATTCCAAAAGGTCACTCATCCAAATACTACTTCAACTCAAACACGTTTAACTATGGAGTTCTTATTTGTTAGGATACTAAAAAGAAGATGCATCATGTTGGTATAGGTAGTACCAATTAATCATTATAAGCCTTCTTTCAACCATGCAGTCTCATACCTCCACAACCTTAGGATTCCTCTCATTCCGATGTGAATTCGGTTTCTCCCTAGAAGTTGCTAGGAGTATCTCATTGCCACGTCTCGTGAATCGACAACCACTCCCTCGCCCTCAAATGTTACATGTAACCATTCTCCGCCATGTTCGGCCTTGGGTGTTATATGTTGTTACACCCCAAATTCAATTAACTAATTTAAATTAATTTAGTTGTGTTTTATTTAATTATTAAGTGTCTTATATGCTTTTAATTATATAATTGGTGAAAATACGTGTGTGTTACGTGTTATGTGTGAGTGTTGGTGAGTGTATAGATAATTTGGACAATATTTAGATTTTTAATGGATTTTAAATAATTAAAATAATAAAAATATTGAGAATTATTAATAAATAAAATAAAATTGGAGTTAGTAAGAGGAGTGGGGTATTAGGGGGAAAATAAGACTAAGTTGAGGGTAAAAGGGAAAAAGCTTAATTAGAAGGAAATAGGTGTTGAAATAAAATAGAGTTTTCGAGAACTTGAGAGTGTCAGTACGTGTTTTTGAGAGTTGGAGGAAAAGAGGCAAGAGTAGAGAAAAACAAAGGAAACATAAGGAGAGCTATCGGAAGGAGAAGTCATAACCAAAAACTTGAATTTTTTTCTTCTGGAATTTAGGTAAGGATGGGAATTGTCCAAGGTGTAGAAGCATATTCTCAAAAAATGTCTTTTTCTCCTATGTGTCGAAAATGACATTTTTGGGGGGTAATTTGTTGGCTCCTAATTTTGACGCCCATATTTGGAAATTAACAAATTGGAGCTCTTTTTTAAAATGTTTCGACTGGGTGTGATATTGGAAGTTCTAGTTGAAAGTGCCCAGATGAGAGGGTCAAGATGTTGCAGGGACTTAGAAACAATTTTTTAGTATTTAAAGACGTTTTCGACGGGAGATTCAAATTCAAATAAAATGAGGGAACTTTTGTTCTTATCTGAATTGCTGAAGGTACACGTGGAGCATAGTGGATAGTTGCATTCATGCAAAGCGCCATTTGTCTCGACGTGATTGAAAGACCGTTAGAAGCGGTTATTTAGATTAGTATAAATAAAAGGTCTTAGTGCTAGGATGAGGTGTGTTTAAAGTGTGTACAAAATCTGTAAAATTTACCAAGTATCCGCGTGTAGAGAACTAGTAAATTGAGAAATGTACGTTCAATTTACACCATTGGCATTTACTTTGAATTAATTCAATTCATCTTTATTTTTCAGAAATACTTTTTTATCTTAAGGATTTATTTTTGTTGCCATTTACTTTCGGTCTTACAACGTTCTCTTTATTTTATGTTGGTCTTTTACTTTTTAAGCATTTTTCACGAACCACTATTGTTGCAAACACTGTCGAAGTGTTCATGTTCACTGAAATTCACTTTAACAAATAATTAGTACATGTCCTATGATCAATTTGATCGCTCCTGTAAGTAACCAGATTTAGTAATTTGGAAGATCAGCGGTTGTTTACCAATTTTTACGGTAAACAAATTGGCACACCCGGTGGGACAGTGCTAACGATTTTGAAAAGTGAATTTTTCCTTTTTTTTATTCTGGTTATTCAGTCATTTTCTCCTTGTCGAAAGAATTCTTTGTATGTTATTAAGGAGTGGTAAAATAGCCATAACCAACAAAAACAGATCAAGGAGAGGATCCACTAGGAGAATGGCGAATTTAAATGTGCAAAATAACAAAAATTCTCAAAATCTATCAACTAGCGATGTACCATCCCATTCTTCTTTGATAGGGGCGAACACGGCCACGATGCACGTGTCTGAACTGGTATCGTCTAAGTTTTATGGGGATACTACTGAATCCACAGTCGGACATGTGGCTAGATATTTAATAGAGGCAGGAGACATTTCAAACAACAAAACCTTAGGAGATAATATTTCCCAAGTTCTCTCACAAAGAAAACCTTCGCGTGGTTCACCACCTTGCCATAAAATCCGATTCATACTTGGAATCAGTTAGAGAGAATGTTTCATGAGCAGTTTTACGTGGGGCAAACAAAGATAAGCTTGAAGGAATTGGCTAGTATTAAACTAAAGTTTACTAAGCCAATTGATGACTATCTAAATAAATTTCTATTACTCAAAGCTAGGTGTTTTACACGAGTACCAGAGCATGAATTGGTCGAAATGGCCGATGGGGGCCTTGACTATTCTATCAGGAAGAAGTTAGATACCCAGTACTTGAGAGATATGGTCCAACTGGCTGATAGGGTTCGACAGTTAGAACGCTTGAAGGAATAAAAGGCTAGAGCAAATAAAAATAAAAGAGTAGCCTACGTCGATTTTAGTAATGATGACGAAGGATCCTATAATGGGCCTTTAGACTTCGACGAAAATGAAATGGACCTTGCTGAGTTGAAGCAAGGGCCACCTTACGCTTGTAAGGTCTTGGCCCCGTCGAATGGAAAAAACCCTATTGAACCAGAAAAGAATGATAAATTTCCTAAGAAAACTTACACTTTCGACGTTACGAAATATGACGAAATCTTCGATTTGTTAGTTAAGGATGGTCAAATGATAGTGTCTCCGGGTGTTAAAATACCTCCTTTATAACAAAGAAAGAAAAAAGGGTTTTGCAAGTACCATAGTTTTTTGGGTCATAAAACATCTCAATGTTTTCTTTTCAGGGATCTTGTTCAGAATGTTATCCAAGAAGGGAGGCTCAAGTTTGGAGACAAACCTAGGAGCCAGATGAAGATCGACTCCAATCCTCTACAAATGGCTGGTGCCCATTACACGGAACCAGAGGAAGTAAACATGGTCGAAGTCACTGAAGAGTTCGACATGACAGAAGTTACTGAGGACTTCATCAACGAACCTATCATGGTTAAGGTTTATGAGCACCTTGATCAGGGATTCTTCAACGACTTTGTTCAGGAAGTTGTGGGAAATTCCACCAACGGAAACGCTGATGTTTTCGACATCAGAATTACTGAAGATTCCAACCTGATAATAGTCACCAAAAAAACTGTTGGTGGTTTCATGTAAATAGATAGGGCTACTGAGGGCCTTGAGTTGCAATTCCAGAATTTGAACATCACTGAAGATGTCGACATGGAGGTTAATATGGTAGAAATATCCCAAGAAACCTCCATGTAAGTTGACAATGAGTGTCAACAAGAAGAGTATAATAAAACAGCCTTCCCCAAAGAAGACGAAACCCTGACTGATTTCCTCCGGAGGTGCCAGAAGAAGCAATCAGAGGTTATGCTATGTCCCCGGTGTAGCTCGTGTTCTACAAGAAAGTGGCTCAAAACCTCGAGGGAGTAATGGAGGGTAAAACACCAAGGGTGCCAGAAATCCCCTCAAGATCAACAGATTGTCCAGCCCATAAGGGCTTTCGACCCAAGAAGGTATTATAATCCAAGAAGGCCTATGGTGAAACTTGGTGAAACAAAACGAAAGGGTTCTACTGCTAAACCCATTTCTTTCAAACCCAACGTTGAGGCTTCAAATGGAAAATGGGTGAAGCCAGTCGATGGCAGGAAATGCGGCCATGGAAAATGGCAGAACTTCGAGGTGGATAGAGGTTCGTCATTAACATACCGTAAGGAGTTTCAGGCTGACAAAAAAACCTCCCACATATTTGAAAACTACAAAGGAAAAAATCCCATGACAAGGTCTCAATGGAGAAAGGAATAGAGAAGGAGGAAAGTACAGAGGGATGCTGGCGAAAAGGAAAAGGTTGAATCCATCACCAACGTGCCTGCAAGGAAAAAGGAGGACTTAAGCCTTGATAATGGAAAATTTGATACTCCAGCAGAGGCGGCCAGAGAAAAATATGATCAATGGCCGCGGAAGACGAAATGCTGACATACAACTTCGACTCTGGGTCAAAAGCTTCTTTAGATATCTTAGTCGGAGTCGTATCAGTGATGCCCAGAGAGTTCGACCAAATCGTAGAGGTCGAAGACACTGACATCGATACATAAAGAGAAATGGCGGCTCACAAGCTAGTATGCTACTACGTGATGAACAATGGTTCCGTGGAGGAGTAAAATGTCTTCTTTGAGAGACCCGATAAGGTTATGAAAAGTCATCTTAAGCCTCTCTTTATTACTGGGAAGATCAAAGATGTCCCCATTAATAAAATCTTAGTGGACTACGGTGCAACAATGAATTTGATGCCGCATCATATGCTGAAAAAAATTGGCAAGTACGATCCGATGCCAAACCCCATAATATGGTGCTTTCGAATTATGAGGGAAATGTGGGTTCCACTATTGGTGTAATCCAGGTCGAATTAACTGTAGGAACTGTCACCAGATCCATAATGTTTATGATTATGGAGACGAATGCTAACTATAACCTGTTACTTGGAAAATAATGGATACATGGGGTTGGGGTTGTGCCATCCTCAGTGCACCAACGAATCATCATATGGCGTCCAAATGGAATTGTGGAGAATATAGAAGCAGACCAAGGTTACTTCAAGAATCCTATCAACCACATCGACAGACGCCAATTCGACAAACATTTGGAAAATATCGCTCCGTGTGATCCGACCAATTTTTCATTTACTCCAGACGACAATGCCTACTGTTCCCTATATTTGCACCCCAACAATGGTTTTTGCTAGGACAGAGAAGTGGTAGGCGAAGATAACTTTGGGTATCTATGAGCGTCAAGAGTTGACCCCACAGGTTAGGGAAGCGAATTCAGTGCTGATGGCTGAGTTCGAAGCGCTAAAAAGGATTTCGGCTTACATAACCGAAAACAAACAAAAATTAGTCTTGGAGGTTGAAGTCAAAAATATGGTTGTCAAAGCCAGCAAGAAGTGCCATCAAATAGGTTCTGGAAAGGACTTCGATCCATAGCCACCTGATAAGGTTCAGGATGAAGATCAAAGTCAGAGGCTCGACGCCATCTATGATGACGATCCTTTGGGTTTCGAGAAGGATCCGCTAGCAATAAATATTAAGATGTTGGATCAGGACCCACTTGAGGAAAAGGCCAACTTACATTAGCGCCAATATCAGCCCCCAACTCAAAGTTGAAATAATCCAGTTGTTGAAGGAATTCAAGGACTGTTTCACGTGGGATTACGATGAGATGCCTGGTTTGAGCAGATATCTGGTCGAATTGAAGCTGCCAATCAAGCCTGGAAAAAAGCCTGTCAAGTAGAACCCAAGGCAATTTACACCTGCAATTCTCTCGAAGATTAAAGAGGAGGTCAAAAGGCTTTTTCGTTTTAACTTCATCCGCACAACCAGGAATGTCGAATGGTTAACTAAAATTGTACTTGTTATTAAGAAGAACTATACTTTAAGGCTATGCATAGACTTTATAGGCTTAAATATTGCAACCCCAAAGGATAAATATTCAATGTCGGTGGCGGAAATTCTAGATATAATCAAATATTCATTGCGGAAGAGGATGTCCCAAAAACGACATTTTGATGTCCTGAGCCTTAGGCACCTACGAATGGGTGGTGATGCCTTTTGGTTTGAAGAATGCTGGGGCAACATACCAGAGAGAAATGAATTCGATCTTTCATGATTTCATAGAGACTTTTATGCAAATTTACATAGATGATATTGTTTTTAAGTTTGTTTCAGGGAAGAGCCATATATACCATCTTTGACGTCCTTCGAAAGGATGAGAAGACATGGTTTAAAAATGAACCCTCTCAAATGCGCTCTTTGTGTGTAGGTAGGGGATTTCTTAGGCTTTGTGGTCCACAAAAAGGGAATTGAAATAAACCAGAATAAGACCAAGGCCATTTTGGAGGCGAAAGCGCCATCAACGAAGAATGGATTGTAGTCACTGATCGGTAAGATCAATTTCCTAAGGAGACTCATCTCAAACCTTAGTGGAAAGACACAAGCTTTTTCGCCTTTGCTTCGACTCAACAAGGAAGGATTCGAATGAGGGCAAGCTCAGCAAGAAGCGTTCAATAAAATTAAAGAATACCTGAGTCATCCACCAACTCTAACACCAACTTGTAGGAATAGGAGTATGGGATTATACATATCTGCATCTGACAAGACTTTAGGGAGCATGTTGGATCAAGAGGATGATAATGGCGTCGAAAGGGCCATTTACTACCTCAGTAGGGTCTTAAATGATGCAGAAACTAGGTATGACATAGTTAAAAAATTGTGTTTATGCTTGTATTTTTCTTGTACGAAGTTGAAGCATTATATAAAACCTGTTGATGTTTATGTTTCATCTCACTTCGATGTCATTAAACATATGCTGTCTAAACCAATTTTACACAGTCGAATTGGAAAATGGGCATTAGCTCTAACTGAATATTCCTTAACATATATACCGCTAAAAGGTGTTAAGGGACAAATGGTCGCAGACTTTATAGTCGACCACTCCATAACTGAGAATGCATTGGACTATCTTGAATTAGAGCCCTGGAAGTTATACTTCGATGGGTCTAGTCACAAAGATGGAATAGGCATAAGAATTTTAATCATTTCTCCTAATAAAATTCCAACAAAACTCAAGTACAAAGTGGAGGGCCTCTGCTCAAACAACGAGGATGAATATGAAGCTCTCATAGTCGGACTTGAGATATTGTTCGAATTGGGGGCAACTCGAGTCGAAATCATGGGTGACTCAAAGTTAGTTATAAAATAGATTACAAAAGAGTACAGGTGTATTAAAGAGAATCTCATTATGTATTTCGTAATAGCCAGTCGATTGCTAAAAAGATTCGAGATGGCTAGTATTCGACACATACCTCAATTGGAAAATCAAGTGGCTAATGACTTGGCTCATATTGCATTCGGGTATAAAATTTCAAAAGAAAAATTGGAAAAAGTCATTGAAGTCAGAGGAAGAGTCGTGTCATCCAGATTAGCCCCATCATATTTGGAGAAAACAAAGCTGGGATAAGCTGATAAAGAAAACTTCGAAATATTGGCAACATATAACCTGACAGATGGAGTTTGGAGAAAACCAATAGTGGAATATTTACAGGATCCAAGGGCATCTGCCGATCGAAAAACCAGGTATCGAGCTTTAAGTTATTTTCTTTTAGGGATGGAATTGTTCAAAAAGACTCCTGAGGGAGTTTTGCTCAAATATCTTAGTGAATCTGAGGCATATTTTGCTCTTTCGACTGTCCATAGTGGGGCATGTGGGGCGCACTAAGTTGGCCATAAGATGAAATGGCTTCTATTTCTCCAAGGGATGTATTGGCCTACCATGCTGAAGGCCTGCATCGAATTCACCAAAGGATGCCAAGAATGTCAGGTACATGCGGGCATACAACGTGTCCCTGTGAGGGAATTACACTCTATAGTCAAACCTTGGCCTTTTAGAGGTTGGGCTTTGGATTTGATTGGGGAAATTCGACCACCATCATCAAAGAATCAGAGGTATATCTTGGTTGGTGTTGATTATTTTACAAAATGGATCGAAGTTATACCTTTGCCAAGTGTGGCCCAAGAAGATGTGGTCGGATTTATCCAGAAACTTATTATTTATAGATTTGGAATCCCAGAGACTGTCAGAACAGATCAAAGATTAGTATTTATGGATCAAAAGATGCATGAATTTGCTAAGGAAATGGGTTTCAAATTATTAATGTCTACGCCATATTATGCTCAGGCTAATGGTCAAGTCGAAGCAGCTAATAAGGTGATTATTGGTTTAATTAAGAAGCGTGTGGGGAAGAAACCTAGAAATTGGCACAAGACTTTAGATCAAATTTTGTGGGCATGCCGTACTTCTCCCAAGGAAGCCACTAATTTGACTCCTTTTCGACTAACCTTTGGTCATGATGCAGTTTTACGAGTAGAAATTTACCTACAATCCACAAGAATTTAGAGGCATCACGAAATTCCATCAAAATCATATTGGAACATGATGCTGGATGAACTAGTCGATCTAGATGAAGAGATACTAAATGCCTTGGAATTATTAAAAAGGCAGAAGAAGAGAGTAGATGACTCTTATAATAAAAAGGTTAAAATTAAAACATTTTGTCCTGAAGACTTGGTCTGGAAAGTTGTCCTTCAAATGGATCGAAAGGCTAGGACTTTAGGGAAGTGGTCTCCCAAGTGGGAAGGCCCTTTTCAAAATTTTCAAGTTTTCTCTAATGGTGCATATGAGATTGAGGAACTTAGTGAAGACAAAAGAATCTTGGGAGTAAATGGAAAATATTTGAAAAGATATAGGCCAACACTTCAAGAAATAAAAATAAGAAGCAAGTAAATTGCGTGTAAGTTAAACAAAGCCAATATGGTAAAGGGTGCCAAAATGGCTTAAAATTCACTTTAAAGGCCCAAAGGGCTAATATTCATTACAACCAAAACTTATCAAATGGGCAAAATGGAAAAGGAGATTAGAACTAAAAAGGGAGATTAGCCTTTATGTGCAGGTACTTTGTCTTGAGAAGTTCCAGGCGTTTCTCACATAATGACCGTTTCGACCAGAGAAGTATGAGCTCTGACTCAAGTTTGCGTGTGTTTTCGACGAACTCCATACCAAACTCTAGCTCTTTAGACATCAAGGCATCATCAAACTCCAGAAGTTCACTTTTGCGCTTTTCGGCTTCAAAATTTTTGGCTTGTAATTCCTTTATCTGTTTTCTCCATGAAGCAATGTCACATTCATGGCTTTTGATCTCCTCTTTGTTCTTTTGTTTCGTCTGCTCTAGTTCCATCGCCTTGTTGGTAGACTCAGTGGCCGAATCCCAAGAAACTGCTTCAGAACCAGCCTTTTGTTCGATCTCCCTGGTTATTTGGGTAGTAGCTTATGATCTTCAACAGCTTGGTCGATCATAGTGCCTAACTCCAGGATGATGTTGGCAACTTCAGGAGAAACTTCTAATAGATTGACTTGGTTAAGTAAAGCCTTCAATGTTTGAGGGGCAGAAGGATCAACCAGTAGAAGCAGGAACAAATCACCCTTGAAGACCTTTCCTTGATTTTCAAGAGCACTTCATCTATAGGTGTACTCGAAGGTTGGTCATCAGATGTCGTAGCAGTGCTAAGGCTTTTCTCATAGGAGCTTTCCCTGCAACTTAGCATAGCTTTCAGGTATTCAAGTGGTTGGTTTTGTTTCAGAATTGCTAGTTCTTCTAAAGAGAAACCCCTAGTGCCTCCTATCGAAACTCTGCCTGTTGGAATAGCTACAACGTTTGGAGTGGCAAGAGTTTGACTGTGTCCTGGTTCCCCTCACCATTGTTGTCCTCTTCTTCAAAGCCTCCATCATCATCACCAACATTGAGTGGGGTCTGGTTGCCTTCGTCTTCCTCATCCATTACCGTATCTTCACCATCGTTACCTCTTGGTTGGTATCGACCGTGCCTTCGATGTTGGATGAACCGTCTTCAAGATTGTGTCTAGCTTGAATTTCTTCATCCACCACCATAGTATCCTTGTTCACTCCAGTTTGGTCCTCCTCGCCTGAATTAGCTTCGTGATCAGAACCGCTGGTATGTGAATGTTGGGTAGTGGTTTTTGGTGGCGAAGTCTCAATTTCACCAAGAGTGGGTTGATTGATTTCACTCATAGAGCTTTTCTCGGATGATGCTCGATAGGTAGGTTCGCCAGCGCTATTGAGGATATCTGTTATAAAAATTGGCAAGGAGGAAGTTGTAGCTGTTGTTCGCACAATAGTACCTGCACCATCCTGAAACCAAAACAATCGAAATATGAGTGGTAGAAGACAATAAATCAAATAATCAAGATAGAGTGATGTATGTTTTTACCTTATCTCCTTCGACCCCAGGGCTGGAGTTATCACTTTCACTCTGAGTCACTGCTATCTTTGCTATAGCCTCAGGGGTAGGCTCTTGGATAGTTAATGCAGAAGGACTTTTCTTGGCAAACTTTGTTGGAGGCTGACTCATAGCTTCAATAATTTTTGGTTGTTGTTTTCTTTTCCTCGAAGTAAGGTCGAGAACAGGTGACATGTCTTTTTCGTCAAAGTCTATTATGACAGGGGCTTCTATTGTTTTGGTTTGGATTTTTATTGGGGTTATAGGAGGTTTTCGAGCAACCTGAATTTAATACTGAAATATTAGTACCATTATACATAACAAAGAGTAAAAGGTTAAGACAAAGATATACCTTTATGGGCTTGCTGCCTCCCTCAGTCTTCGTTTCGACTGACCTTTTGGTTGTTGGCTTCTTGGTGGGACCCTGGTGGCTAACAGAAAAACAACACAAAACAGTTAGTGCAAGCTAGGCGTGAGTATCCTAATAGAGGGGTATGATTCGAAAAAACCTCTCATGTCACACCTTCATATATGTCTGATTCGACGCGAACATCTTCGATCTCTATATGAAGATGCCCTTTGAAACTGTCTAGAGTATGATTAGTCGCAACCACCCGCTGAGCTTTTTTCTATGGCTGTTGTCAAAGGATTTGAATGGAGTCCCCACAGATAAGCCAGTCTGGTAATGGAGGGGCAACGACCACTCTAAAGTCAGCATTTGGCAGTTGAGGAAATTTTAGGAGAAACATTTTGAAAGCCATTTCGTAGCGTTTCTCACGAGGAACGTACGAAGGGATTTTCAAAGTTTCCATTTTCTTTGAAATTTTTTCCTTTAGTGTGATAGCTGTTTCGCGGATGGTTCGACTAAGATCATCAGACCTATAGGCAGTTAGTAATTTTGGAACGCTTGATTTTCTTTTATAAGTGTATAAGTACCTTTTTTGGTTCTTTCCTGCACAAGAAGAAAAACTTTATCAATATGTTGGATAAAAGAGGGAACATCATAAAACTCTTCAGTATAGTATGCGTTCCACCATCCCCCAAACTCTCGAGTACAGAGGAAGCTAGTCTCGAATTTGATAAGGGTAAGTTGTGTCTTGCCATTGTATCTAGCTATCTGTTTAAGAGTGGTGGCTTCATTATGAACTGCGTTGTAGAGGAGGAGGCTGCCCTTTCTGTCATACAAACACTTTGGAAGAGCCTGAATTAACCCAAACTGTCGAGCCACAAGATTGGGTTGATAAGCAATCAGAGTAACCTGGATCTTCGAAGGGTTTAGTCGAAGGGTTAAGACTCTGGGAGTTAAAAAGGCCTCCTAAATCAACAGAGATTCTGTCTCTCGTGTTTTGGAAGGAGATGGAAAGGGCCTTGTAAACCATTCTGGACCACAGTTTCTGGAAGCGAAGGGGGTTGTGCTCGATGTGAATACATGGCGTTTGGAGAACATCATGATATAGCTCATGAAAGTTGGTCGAAGAGCTTGTCCTTCGTCTTTGGGGGTTAGCTGGGCCAATCGAATTCCTTCGATTTTTCTATTTTTCACTTCCTCAACTTCTTCATCGACGAGGCCTTTAGTGGGGAGACTTGCCTCGAAAGTGATATTGAACCAGAGTTGTAGTAGCCAAAAGGGACCAGAGAGGAGGAGGTTTTGTTTTCCCCCCAATTTCTTTACCTGAGTGACTCCATCACTCAGTGATTCATAAAGGCTCGCTAGTATCATTTCGCCTAAGCAAATATCATGTCCAACGTGCAGTTGATTCGCCAGAGTAAGGTACTTCTTTGCGACTTGTACGGACTTCGAGCAGAACACAAAATGAGACAACCACAAAGCTAAGAAGGTTATGTTCTCCACATCAGAAACGGTGTCGGTGTCTTTGTCATGGTAGTGCGTAATATGGGTCGAATACGCTGCTCTAGAGGTCGAAAAAACTATAGTGTCCTCAGAATTAATATCAGGGTCATATGTGTGTCCAATAGGTTTTAGCCCTGTGATAGCGGCTAGGTCGAAAAGTGTTGGTGTGATCATGCCACATGGAAGGTGGAAGGTGTAATGTGTGCTATTCCAAAAGTACAGTGAAAAGACTAACATAGATGAGTTATACTCTAAGCCTAATTTTGACAGCATTATCAGGTCATAAATCCCCATATCTTTCCAATTTCGGGCTTTGGTTTTTTCTATTTTGTTTAGCCATTCTAAATAATTCGTTGAGTCTTTGAATGAGGGAGTAACACGAAAAACCCTAAAGTCGTTGTTCATACATCTCAAATCTATGGTTTCATTTGTTTTTGGTTCTTCAACAGTGGTTAGTTCAACCCTAGGTTTCTTAGCTTGCCCTATGGGTTTGCATTTATGATAAGAAGGAAAGCATTATTTAAGCTTGCCAAAGTCAGTATCTAAATTAGCCAAAAGACCAGATAACACATGGGTTTTACCAGAAACAGAAACGGGAATAAGTACTTGTGAAGCATAAATCCTGCGTTGTTCTTCGGTTCTTGGCTCTGGGATGTACGGTTGATTGCCCACCATTATTGGACCAGGTAATATAGTGAAAGGGGAAGTTATGAAATCTTCTTAGGAGCTTTTGATTTGATATAAATTTTGGTAGCTTTGCTTATGTCTTTGTAGGTTTTGTTTGAGGTTGCCATTGTTGTTGTTGAATGTTGAAAGAATAGGAGAAAATCTGGGTTTTGTTTGAAGATTGTTTGAATATGAATAGTTAGAGTGTTGAAGATTTCAGAAAGCGTAAAGATTGAAATTGATGTGAGTTTGTGTCTTTTATGAGCGTGTTTGAAAAAAAAACAATTCAAATCAACATTAATGGGTGACAAGTTAGTGGGGCACGTGTCTTTCCTGGATGGTATAATGAAGAGGTGGTAATTAATGCCTAAACCCACGATCTCCTAGGGTCTAGGAAACGTGATGATTAAGAAGATTCGGTTGTGGGTTGAAAAGACATTGTTAGGAAAAATGTAATGATGACTCTGACATCACCAGACAGTTGAAAGAAACTGAAAAGTTTTATAAACATTGGACATTTGGTAACATGCCAGAATTGTCCAAGGCGTCGAAGCATATTCTCAAAAAATGCCTTTTTCTCCTATGTGTCGAAAATGACATTTTGGGGGGACAATTTGTTGGCTCCTAATTTTGACGCCCATATTTGGAAACTAACAAATTGGAGCTCTTTTTGAAAATGTTTCGACTGGGTCTAATATTGGAAGTTCTAGTTGAAAGTGCTCAGATGAGAGGGTCAAGATGTTGCAGGGACTTAGAAATAATTTTTTAGTGTTGAAAGACGTTTTCGACGGGAGATTCAAATTCAAATAAAAGGAGGGAACTTTTTTTATTATCTGAATTGCTGAAGGTACACGTGGAGCATAATGGATAGTCGCATTCATGCAAAACACCATTTGCCTCGATGTGATTGAAAGGCCGTTAGAAGCGGTTATTTCAATTAGTATAAATAAAAGGTCTTAGTGCTAGGATGAGGTGTGTTCAAAGTGTGTATAAAATCTGTAAAATTTACCAAGTATCCGCGTGTAGAGAACCAGTAAATTGAGAAATGTACGTTCGGTTTACACCATTGTCATTTACTTTGAAGTAATTCAATTCATCTTTATTTTCCAGAAATACTTCTTTATCTTAAGGATTTATCTTTGTTGCCATTTACTTTCATTCTTACAACGTTCTCTTTATTTTGTGTTGGTCTTTTACTTGTTAAGCATTTTTCACAAATCAATTTTGTTGCAAACACTGTCGAAGTGTTCATGTTCACTGAAATTCACTTTAACAAATAATTAGCATATGTCCTAGGATCAATCTGATCGATCTTGTAAGTAACCAAATTTAGTAATTTGGAAGATCAACGATTGTTTACCAATTTTCACGGTAAACAGGTGCAGATGGCTAATTCTTATTAAGGGGAATTAGTGAAGCGTTACCTATGGTGATGATAGCGATTTGGTGTGTTCCGATTCCAAGAGGGAATCAATCTTATGGTGGGGATCATGGAGTGAAATGGATATGGGTGTTCATACTTTGGTACCACATGCATGTTGAGTCAGTTGTTGAGTACATATGCATTTGTGTTGCATTTGGTGATTATTTTTGGTGTTATGACATGTGGATGAGAATACTTGATATGTTGATGTTGTTGCAATTAGTGCGTGATATTGTTAGTTAATCTATTTCTGATTGTTTTTCACCGCTAATTATTGAAGTGTATTCACACCTGTTCGGTTTAAATGTTGCCTTTATATGGACATCGTGCAGATACTCAGGAGGAGTAGTGCTAAAGTAGGTCGAATATAGCTTTTGGAGTTACTTATTTATTTTGTCGTTTTTACTAGCGGAACCTTGCTTTGATCATGTAACATCAGATTAGGTTAAACGCTTATTTTATTTCTTATGTTCGATTATATTGAAATCATAAGACTAATTTTATTGTTGAGCATTCTTAAGATATTGAATTGATTGATTATTGTTGGAAATTGTTTTGCAATATTAGTTCCAAAATGACAAAAGAGTTAAATAGCATTTAATGCTTTGAATTTTAGTTATTGTTTTGTTTGAATTTTGAATTCAATTTTGATATCTTTTCATGAAATAGTGTCATATATGAAACATTGTGTTTTATGGTGAAATGGTGTTGTTTCATCAAAGGTTGCAAACTTTTGAAACAACATCCACATCTCCTATAAATATATGATTCTATTCAAAAAAAAAATAACACAAGAACTAAAAACGTATTTCTCTTCCAAATTCCAGAAAACCTTCCTTGCATTTCGGGTTCTTCACTTGTCTTGTGCAAACTCGAAATTAAGGCTGATATTATCCTGAATGTTTTTGCATTTTCCAACTCTAAGACATAATAAAAGAGTGCTTGAAATACTTTTAAGGAAAGTGATTCTCAATCACGATTCAGTCCTGGATCCATTTAATTTTACCGAATTTTCTAACAACCTTAAAAGTATTAGTAACATAATGGCTTCAGATGCTGCTGTTTCAAGCATCAAAGTGATGAACCAGGATCTTGTCAAGTTAGATCGATTTGATGGAACAAATTACACAAGATGGCAAGACAAGATGACATTCCTATTGACTGCCCTGAAGGTTCACTATGTTCTTGATCCCGACCTACAACCAATACCTGAACCAACAGAAAATGATTCGGAAGAACTCAAGAAGGAGCGCAAGAAACGCAAGGAGGACGAACTGCTTTGCCGTGGACACATTCTGAATACTTTATCTGATCGTCTCTACGACCTCTACACAGACAATCCATCGGCAACAGAAATATGGAAGGCACTAGAATTCAAGTTCAAGGCTGAAGAGGAAGGTACGAAGAAGTTCTTAATATCTAAATATTTCGATTTTAAATTCTTAGATTCTAAGCCCATTCTTCCCCAAGTGCAGAATTGCAAGTTCTGGTCAATAAAATAAAGGCAGTAAAAATAAACATCCTTGAGACCTTCCAAGTCGGTGCAATTATTGCAAAATTACCACCTTCATGGAAAGGCTACCGAAAGAAATTGTTGCACAGTTCCGAGGACTTCTCCTTGGAGAAAATTCAGAAACATCTTCGAATCGAGGAGGAATCGAAGGAGAGGGAGAAATCAGAACCCCCTACTCATTTCAAAACAAACGCTGTGACCAACAAGGGAAAGAAGAGACATGATGGCATGAAGAGTCATCTTGGACCAAAGAAAGAACATAACAAGTTCAAGAACTCTGGCGGTCATAAAGGTCCAAAGAACGGATGTTTCGTATGCGGTAAACCTGGACACTATGCTCGAGATTGCAGACAAAATAAAGCAAAAAATGAGATCAATGCAATTCGATCAGATGATGACATAATTGCTACAGTGAGCGAAATTATGGCAATCAAAGGAAAAGTTCAAGGTTGGTGGTATGACACTTGTGCTACAGTGCATGTTACTTATGACAAGGCTGCATTCAAAACCTATTCTGAAGCAATTGATGGACAAGAGGTACAAATGGGAAATGAAGTTCGCTCTAAAGTCGTTGGAACCGGTTCGGTCGAACTTAACTTCACTTCTGGAAAGAAAGTTACACTTGTAAATGTGCTTCATGTTCCAGACATGAATAGGAATCTTGTTAGTGGGGATTTATTGGGAAAACCGGGTATTAAATCTGTATATGAATCGGGCAAACTTATTTTGACCCGTAATGGTGTATTCATTGGAAAAGGATATTCCGCAGAGGGAATGATCAAACTATGTACTAATGATAATATTATTAATGAAATTTCTAATTCCGCTTACCTGCTTGATTCCGTTTCTTTATGGCATAATAGATTAGCACATTGTGGTATTAGTTCTATGAAGAGACTAATTAAATCTGGACTAATTTCATGTAATATAAAGGATTTCAAAAAATATGAATTATGTGTTGAATCAAAAATGATTAAGAAGCCTTTCAAAAGTGTTGAAAGGAAAACGAAATTACTTGATCTTGTGCACTCTGATTTGTGCAAATTTAATGGCATGTTGACACGTGGAGGGAATAGATACTTTATTACATTCATAGACGATTCCTCTAGATACACTCATGTATATCTCTTAAAGCATAAAGATGATGCATTTAATGCCTTTAAGACTTATAAAGCAGAAGTCGAAAATCAATTAAATAAAAGTATAAAGGTCCTTAGAAGTGATAGGGGCGGCGAATACTTTTCAATTGAATTTGATGCATTCTGTGAAGAGCACGGTATAATACATGAATGTTCGGCACCACGAACACCGCAACAAAATGGCATGGCAGAAAGAAAGAATCGAACATATCAAGAGATGATGAATGCCATGTTGATGCATTCTAAATTACCCCTTAACTTGTGGGGTGAGGCATTATTGTCCGCCTGTCATATAATCAATAGAATTCCGTTAAAGAAAACTGGTATATCTCCATATGAGTCATGGAAAGGCAGAGCGCCAAATATCGGTTACTTTAAAGTGTGGGGGTGTGTGGCATACTACAAAAACATGGACCCTAAAAGAACCAAGTTGGGTCCTCGAGGAATAAGATGTGCTTTTGTAGGATATGCACAGTAAAGCATATAGACTCTTAAATCTAGAATCTAATGTAATTGTTGAATCCCGGGATGTAGAATTCTTTGAAAACCTTATCACAAAGGATAAAGGATCGGAGTCGGCCACTAATAAAGAATCTCATGAAGATAACTCTTCTCGGATTGTAGAAATACAAACTGAAGGCACTCCTATAATCATTGAACCACAACCCGAGCCTAGGATAAGCAAGAGAATTTGGAAAACAAAGAATCTAGGACCAGATGAGATTGATTCTCAATCTATTTCCTTTTATCTTGTTGAGGGAAATTGTAAGAACTTTGTTCAACGCATTCCGATTATTCTTCAAGTGGAAG
This sequence comes from Lathyrus oleraceus, assembly GCF_024323335.1. NCBI lineage: Eukaryota > Viridiplantae > Streptophyta > Magnoliopsida > Fabales > Fabaceae > Lathyrus > Lathyrus oleraceus. Next base: position 193,991,439 of record NC_066583.1, read on the forward strand.
ATGATCCAAAAACTTATAAGGAAGCAATAACTTCAAGGGACTCCACTTTTTGGAAAGATGCTATCCAAGATGAAATGGATTCAATTGTATCAAACCACACTTGGGAACTTGTTGACTTACCTAAGGGATCAAGGCCCATTGGATGCAAGTGGGTGTTTAAGAAGAAATACCATAGCGATGGTACTCTAAACACTTATAAAGCCAGATTAGTGGCAAAAGGATTTAGACAGAAAGAATGCATAGATTACTTCGACACATACGCACCAGTAGTAAGAACAACTACTATTAGATTGTTGTTTGCCTTAGCATCTTTGAATGATCTTATAATCCATCAGATGGATGTTAAAACAGCGTTCCTAAATGGAGATCTCGATGAGGAAATCTACATGGAACAACCGGAAGGCTACCTGCTTCCTGGAAATGAACAAAAGGTGTGTAAACTTGTCAAATCCTTATACGGACTAAAACAAGCACCAAAACAGTGGCATCAAAAATTTGACTCTGTAATACTCTCAAATGGATTTATTCCTAATTCTTGTGACAAGTGTTTATACACAAAGACGTGCAAAACCACTGTAATATTCCTTTGTCTCTATGTCGACGATATGTTGATCATTAGTAATGATTTAAAAGGAATCTTAGAAACAGAGAAGTTTCTAACATCCACTTTCAAGATGAAAGATCTTGGACTTGTTGACACAATTTTAGGGATCAAGGTTAAGCGAAATAGTGGGGGTTATGAACTTAGTCAAACCCACTATATTGAGAAAATGCTTGATAAGTTTAAACATCTAAACTTTAAGGAAGTAACCACTCCATTTGATCATGCCAACAAACTTCAAAAGCATAATGGAAGATCAGTGGCTCAATTGGAATATGCAAGTGCAATAGGGTGTCTAATGTACCTAATGCAATGTACCAGACCCGACATATCATTTGCAGTCAGTAAAATGAGTCGATTTACTAGTAATCCAAGTAATGAACATTGGAAGGCAATTACAAGGATTTTTGGCTATCTACTGAAAACCAAGGACCTTGGTCTTCACTATGGAAAGTTCCCTGCCATATTAGAAGGATACACTGATACGAGTTGGATATCTAATATTGGAGACCATAAATCTACAACTGGATGGATATTTAAACTTGCTGGTGGAGCAATTTCTTGGAAGAGCAAGAAACAAACATGCATTACACTTTCGACCATGGAATCAGAGTTCGTGGCTCTCGCTTCCGCCGGTCAAGAAGCGGAATGGTTGAGGGATCTTCTGTTAGAAGTTCCATTGGCTAAAGACAATGTCTCAAAAGTGATGATACATTACGATAGCCAAGCCACATTAGCAAGAGCATTCAGCGAAGTGTATAATGGAAAGTCTAGACATATAGGACTTAGACATTCGTTCGTAAGAAAATTGATTAAGGATGGAATCATTTCACTCACCTACATACGAACATGCTATAACTTAGCAGATCCGTTTACTAAGCCACTGGCCAGAGACTTAGTACGAACAACCTCGAGAGGAATGGGGTTGAAACTCCTTAAATAAAAGTTCCGACAGTGGCAGCAACCCAATCTTATGTTAACAAAACATTAACTTCAAGATTCAATGGGTAACAACAAGTCGTTGAATTGGATGTAAGTCAAGAATTTGGGAAATAAGGTTGACTGTGTTGAATTGAGGGTTGAGGTTTCCAAAACCTCTTAATGAAGTTCATTAACGAAGAAGAGTATCTATTGGAAAGGATGCTATATGAACCTCACCTATGTGAATTTTGAGATGGTGCCGTCTCAAAGTGAGAGTTGGAGTTTCTCTCATGAAAAATTCATGAAAAGGATAGCATATGGCCATAAATAAGTGCTAAGCGAGATATGTAAAGGAAGAACCTTTAAAGAGTGTGTGTAAGGTAACGCCGGTCTGATCCCATGGATTAATGGTTTAAAAGCTTTGCTACCAAACATTCCGATTAAACTTTGCGTTATCCTCACTAAGGTTAAGTTTAAAATCGAAAGATACCTAACTGTATTAACACTTTTTATATTTCACTATCTGGAATGATTTTTGTCATTATTAGAACTAGTGGGGGATTGTTGGAAATTGTTTTGCAATATTAGTTCCAAAATGACAAAAGAGTTAAATAGCATTTAATGCTTTGAATTTTAGTTATTGTTTTGTTTGAATTTTGAATTCAATTTTCATATCTTTTCATGAAATAGTGTCATATATGAAACATTGTGTTTTATGGTGAAATGGTGTTGTTTCATCAAAGGTTGCAAACTTTTGAAACAACATCCATATCTCCTATAAATATATGATTCTATTCAAAAAAAAAAAAATAACACAAGAACTAAAAACGCATTTCTCTTCCAAATTCCAGAAAACCTTACTTGCATTTCGGATTCTTCATTTGTCTTGTGCAGACTCGAAATTAAGACTGATATTATCCTGAGTGTTCTTGCATTTTCCAACTCTAAGACATAATAAAAGAGTGTTTGAAATACTTTTAAGAAAAGTGATTCTCAATCACGATTCAGTCCTGGATCCATTTAATTTTACCGAATTTTCTAACGATTATAGCATTTCGTTTTTATCGTAATTATCATATATGTCCGTCCATGTGTCAGACATGTGTGATTTGAGCAAGAAAAATCATGGATTCCTATTCGGGAGAGTTAGACTTTTACATCCATGGGGAATCTTGCACTAGTTTATGTTTTGGTGCATTAATTTATCGATGTACCAAAAACAATCTTGGAAGAATCCATGATTGGAGTGGATGGAAAACATAAAATGTTGGAAACAACTTTAAGAGGCAATACCTCTATATCAGTAAATGTGAATAGAATTGAATGAAACCAAATGCTAAGAAATGATTCATTTGTTGTAGTTTCTTCTAAATTCACCTTTTCTTTTTTAATATAAGAAGTATTTTAAAAAGTTTTTATCTGATTACTATATTTTTTACATATATAAGAATCTTAAGAAATGTAACATTTAATGTTAAAATTATTGCTGTTTTTGAGTAGCTTCTAAAAAATTATTTTTAATAATAAATTCTTAAAAAATATTTTCATTTTGGTAAAAAAATATAAAATTACTTATGATTTTTTTCTTCAAAAAAGTGTTGAATATCAATTTTACATTTTTATATTCAGTAACAAATATGCTTAATAATAATATAATGGAATTAGGTCTCTTTTCTTATAAATGTAGAGCTAGTTAAAAAAAATACATTTATATTAGTTAAAATTAGGTATAATTGTTAGAATTTTGAAATTTCCGTTATATTAGTTACAACAATTTGAGGTTGTAAAGAATATTTAATTAAAGTAGTCAATTCAATTGCAAGGTATTATGCATGAATTAAACTATGCATTAATAACTTGTATAAAGTGTGTTATTTTATTCCATATGATCAAGGGTGTGTAAGAGAAAAAGAACACGTGTATGGGTTGCAAACCTTGATTAAAAATCAACTTAAGTAAGAAATGATATTCGAATAATGCAATGCAAAATATTAGACTATTTAATGAATGGTGCAAGTTGGATGGCCTCCTAAAATTAAGATTAATGGATAATAATCAAGCCTACATGACTAGGGTTTTTATGCAAATCAAAAGGGTCAGCACCCCAACTCTATGAACAAAGATGATCAAACAAACAAGTAAAGGACCATCAATGATATGGACCAAGAAAACTAGAGTTGCAAGTCAAAACAAATATCATAGCTCAATCAACAATTCCAAATCAAATGACCCATAAAATTAGGGATTCACAATATCAAAGCAAATCACATGAATAAAGAACAACCCCCGCAATCAAGAATTAGGGTTTGAGTGGTCAAATCAAAATTCATGAGGTTAATGAATAGTAAACTCAAAATTTAGGGTTTTGAATACATAAATGATTTTCATCTTAGAATTTTTGAAAATTAAAAACTCTTCCCATTTTTTTTAAAATTAATTTGAATAGCCCCATTTTTATTAAGGACTAAATAAATATTCATCTTTATATATTTTAAAAAATTTGTCAAAAAAAATAATAATATCGTGAATGGTTATATTCATGTAGTTTCGTAATCACGAAACTTGTTTTCGCAAGCTACAGCTATGAAACGTATGTGTTTGGATAGCCGTCCTAAAAGTAGTCTTTTAAATATCTATAAATGCTTTCTTTAATAAACATTCAAAATAAAGGCTTGTTATACTTGCACCACACATTTTATTTGTTTGAAAAAGTATATTGCAGTTTTGATGAGTCTTTTTATGTCTGTTTATATAGATTAATTTAGTTAATTAGTGAGATCAATGGATATAACTATCTTATCTTATCTTGTATTACTAGTAAGTTGCTTGACATTGACATGCCTACCGGTCTTTGTTTTCATTTGAAAGCAATTGAACATTAATCGTGCAAATCCACTTGGGAACATTAATCGTGCAATCTTTGGTCTTTTTTGTTTTATGATTTGTCTTTATGTATATACTAAAGACTATTATATTTATACACACAAATTCTCAAAAAATAAACGAATATTAATGATCTACTTGTTTTGAAAAAAGTTTATATTTGAAATTCTAGTTTCATACTATTTATAAAGAAAATAATATACCACCATTTTTACATAAACACCCTAATTACAACTAATTAAAAAATTAATTTGTGTTCATAATTGTTATTTTCATTTCCTAATCTACTACTTAATTATAACCTATTAGATTTCAATTAATTTTTTTATTCCTCTATTATACCGATTCCAATACACTAGTCCTTCATATATGACTCTTTATATTTTGAAAATCACTTAAATTTCAACTCTTTATGCGATTACCTTTTTCTCTTTTCATCGTTTATTTTTGGACTATCCCTCTTATTTGGAGTGATCCAAATAAATGAGGGTTAGGAGTTATTTGTGTAAATCTTTGTTACAATCCAACTAAGAGAATTAGGTCATTCATTCAGTGGGTGAAAGACAAAAAGAAGAAAAGCTAGAGAGAAAATACAATTCCCGCAACCCCAATTCAGCATAGACCAGTTCCACGAGATCAGAGTTTTACATGTCTTCCGAGTGGTTTTCTGAGGTGCGGTTTTTGTGGTTGTTTTGGTTTATTGTATCTCTTGTTTATTGTTGTATTCTGAGATTGATTGTAACTCTTGAGTATGTTGATGTATGTCTCTAACTAGTGTTAGAGAGAACCTTATTGTACCCATTATTTGATTATAGTGGAGATTTAAGTGACCCCGTGTTTTTTTACTCTTAGTTAATAGAGTTTTTTCCACACTGAAATTGTGTTGTGTTGTTTGGTGTGCTTTGTTGATTGTCTCTAAGTTGCATTTGATATTTGGGAGAGATTATGTTGTTGGATTATTTTGTTGCGTTGTGGATTTCCTCCCAACAAGAGGTATCTAGAGTCATGGTTTGATTTGTGTAACGATGGAGACAAACACATCTAGGATGATGAGTTTGAATGGATCTAACTATTGTGAGAAAATTCTTTACCTTGAATTAATTTTTAATGATAGCAAATTGTGTGATCATCATCCAAATGTTGGTTGTGCATTACATTACATGATACATTTGTGTTTTATTATGTTTTTCATCCCACTCTATTGTTGCATAACTATACATATAGACCTACATTGATACTTCCTTAAAATAACAATTAAAATGCATTTTGTGTCAGTATGCATCAATACATAAGCCTCTGCATCGATACATACAGCATGTGATAAATCACAAAACATTTTTGTTCAGTATGCATCAATACATGAAAGGCAAAAGACTCTATGCATCGATCCACACGATCCCTGCATCGATACATGACTAATTGAAACAGCCTGTGTATCAATACATACGCATCAGGCATCGATACATACTAGTGAAATAATCACATGCATCGATACACACGACTTTTGCATCGATACATGATTAATCAATTTCACCAAAATTTCACATATCTTACAGTACGCATCGATGCACACTCTTATGTATCAATACATAAAGCTGTTTTGTGGTATAACAGTAACTGTTTTGCAGCATATATAAGACAGGTTATAACAGCAGTGCAAGACACGAATTCATTGAGGGAAAACAATTGAACACAAGATCAAAAGCAGTGTTGGAGCAATTGTTTGAGAGCAATTAGAAACCTGAAAGAGACTTCATCTTCTTCATCTTCTCAATCACTTCTCTTCAAGAACATTTACACATAACCATTCTTGTTCTTTGGATTAAAGAAGCATCGAGATAACGTTCAGTGGTACGATCAAGGATCTAGCTGTGGTTTGCAGTGGAACGATCGAGGATCTAGCTGAGTTGAAGATTGAAGGGGGTTTCTAGGAAAAACCTACTGGTTTGTCCTTCAAGAACTGGAGTGTTCTTGAGGGTTTGGGAGTCACGTTTGCAGAACATATTCAGCCGCAGTGTTGCGTTTGGAGATCGGGGGATTTCGCAAGCAGGTCGTGGAACCGGTGAATTGTTTGCAATTTCGTGCAGGAAAATCTTGATCGTGCTCAGATCAAGTGAAGGTTCATACAAGAAGAGGTTCTTAGAGTTTAGAATTCTGTCTTTGTATCATAACCTTGTATCAACGGATTCGGCAAATATTGATAATCAAAGTTCTCAATTTCATTTGAAATTGAGAGGGAGACGTACCCACACGCGAGGACGACGTGGGGAACTTCCTTACCAAATCTCTGCGTATCGTATTCTTACCCTACTCCTCTTTACGTTTTAAAACTGTTTTCGCAATTTCAGTTAGTGTGTGGTGATTGTTCCTGTTGTAAGACAGCAGTGGCAAGAAAACTTTTAATCAAACTCCATTGCTGTTTATCATCGATCACATACACACCAACTGTTTGACAAAACGGTTAGCTAGATTTTATTCATTGGAAATAGACTTTAATGATAAGTGCATTCAATTAGTTAAAATTCTGGTGTGAATTGTTTCTGTCATTCTCATTAAAATCCAGCAATTAAACTTGTGTGTCCGGCTTTCTAGTAGCGGTTCAGAATAGACGGAAGTCGATTCGGGACTGATTTTTCCGCCAACTTTGAAAACTCTGATAAAATTTCAAATCCTTTAAATTTCAAAGAGGTGATCTATTCACCCCCCTCTCGATCACTAGCCACACCGTCTAACAAGTGGTATCAGAGCGCCGGTTCGCTGGTGCTCTGTGGCTGCCTGTAACAGTATGGATTCTGAACCAAAGGGGGCGTATAATAGAGCGCCTATTTTCAACGGTGAAAATTACGGCTACTGGAAAGACTGCATGCGAGTTCATATAAATTCTGTGGATAGGCTAGTATGGGCTGCCATTGAAAACGGTCCGTTTCAAATTACTATGACTAATGCAGCTGGCGCCATAGTACCTAAACCAGAAGATGATTGGAATGAGAAAGATGAGAAAAAGTGGTCGTGTGATTGGAGAGCTCGAAACATGTTAATTTCAGCACTTGGTGTTGATGAGTATTATCGAGTATCCTATTGCACGACAGCTAAAGAAATGTGGGATGCTTTAGAAGTTGCCCATGAGGGTACTACTGAAGTAAAACAGTCCCGCATTAACACACTCAATCAAGAGTTTGAGCTCTTTCGCATGAAACAAGGAGAATCCATCTCCGACATGCAAAAGAGATTCACTCATCTAACTAACCGATTGAATGCTCTTGGAAAACCTATTTCCAATGAAATTGCTACTAATAAAATTCTCAGGTGTCTTAGCAGGGAGTGGCAACCTAAAGTAACAGCAATCAAGGAAGCCAACGATCTAACAAGACTTACGATTACAACTTTGTTTGGAAAGCTGGAAGAACATCAGCAAGCATTGGAAAGTCTTGAAAAATATGAGAACAAAAGTAAGAAGGAAAAGGAGAAGAAAAGAGACAAAGAGGGAGAGAAGAAGCCAATAGCTCTTGTGGCCTCTAGCTCTAAGTCCTCACGAAAAGAGCAAAGCGACAATGATTCAAGTAGTGACAAAGACTCGGATGATGAGGAAATGGGACTGTTTGTAAGGAGATACAATAGATTCATTCGAAAGAATGGAGTCAAGCATTCCGACAAAAATCTCATGAAGTTTCGAAAACAATCTACAAATTCGAAACAAGAAGAGAACAAGAAGAGTAGAGGAAGAGGATCCTGTTTTAATTGTGGTAAATCTGGACATTATAAAACGGATTGCCCTATAAAGTATAAGGATCAAAGAAAGGATTCACCAAAAGGGTACAGCAAACAAAGAAGAGTGTACATTGCATGGGAAAGTGATAGCGATTCATCAAGCACACAAAGCTCAAGCGATGATGATGAAGCAGCAAATCTGTGCCTTATGGCTCACACAAAAAATCTGTCCTACCACAAGAAGAAAAACAATGACAAAAAGGTAAAACAAGCCTACTACAATAATTTCTCTTCTATGTCTTTTTGGAACTAAAAATAGCTTTTGAAAAACTGCATAACGAAGCTGTAGATGCTTTTAAAAGACTATCTTCCGACAAACATATTTTTTCATTTTTGGAAGGTAAAGTAAACAAAGCTGAAATTGAGTTAGAAGCGTTGAAAGCTAGTATTGCAGAAAATTCAAAAATTATTGACATTGACGGATGTAGTAGAGTTAGGTATTGTGACGCTTGTTATATTTGGCAAAAAGAGGTAAACACTCTTAAGGTCAAATTAGAGAAAGCGCTACAACCTAAAGTTACTTATGCCGTTGACCCCAAGTTGTTTAAGAAGTCATTGAATCCTCCATATGCAAAATACTCTTTTATTCTAAAGGATTCAATGAACAAGAAACAACAAACACATCATCATGGTCTATGTCATTATTGTTGCCATGCTGGCCATACCATTGAGAAATGCAAATTTAGGAGATTTCTTGTCCCTAAAGGCATTTATCAATGGAAGCCAAAAGGCAACCATGTTAGCACTTACCCACTTGGACCCAATGAAAATTGGGTACCAACTTCTCTCTTTTGATGTTGTAGGATGAGTGCCTTGCCTCCGCAGATAGAAGGTGGTTTCTTGACAGCGGCTGCTCGAGGCACATGACCGGTGACATATCGCTCTTTATAGACTTCAAGGCAAAGAAGAAGGGATATGTCACTTATGGAGACAACAACAAAGGAGCTATACTCGGCAAAGGTAGTGTAGGTAATCCCTCCACCACTACTATTTCAAATGTCCATTTAGTTGAGGGACTTAAACACAATTTGTTAAGCATAAGTCAACTATGCGACATGGGCTATAAAGTGTCGTTTACAAAAACTTGCTGCATAATTGAACATGTTGAACAAAACATTGTGTTTAAGGGTGTAAGAGTAAACAATATCTATATGCTTGACTTGTTTGATGTACCTTTGACAAATACTAAATGTCTAGTCACCTTGAATGATGATTCTTGGCTTTGGCATAGACGTTTAGCGCATGTTAACTTCGATTTGCTAAATAAGGTTGTATCTAAGGATCTAGTAGTCGGTCTACCAAAAATAAAATTTTCAAAAGACCACCTATGTGACGCGTGCCAAATGGGAAAGCAAACAAGGGTGTCTTTTAAATCAAAAAATGTAATTTCAACTTCACGACCCCTTGAGCTTCTCCATATGGACCTCTTTGGACCTTCTAGGACAAAGAGCCTAGGTGGAAATTACTATGGCCTTGTAATAGTTGATGACTACTCTAGATTCACTTGGACTATATTCCTTCATAGCAAAGATGAAACTTTTTCTGCTTTTAAAAATTTTGCAAATCTGTCCCAAAACAAAATGAATTCCAAAATAGTTACAATTCGTAGCGATCATGGTGGTGAGTTTCAAAATTACCACTTTGAGAAGTTTTGTGACAAGTATGGTATTGAGCATAACTTTTCAGCCCCTCGCACTCCACAACAAAATGGCGTTGTGGAGCGTAAAAATCGTGTTTTAGAGGAGTTGGCAAGAACAATGCTTAATGAGGGTGGATTACCAAAATACTTTTGGGCTGATGCTGTCAGCACAGCCTGTTATGTTCTAAACAGAATCTCAATTCGCCTTATTTTAAACAAAACTCCTTATGAACTTTTGAAAGGAAGAAAACCAAACTTGTCACATCTTCACGTATTCGGTTGTAAATGTTTTGTTTTGAATAACGGTAAGGAAAACATTGGGAAGTTTGATGCAAAAGCGGATGAAGGTATCTTTCTTGGTTACTCACTGTCAAGTAAAGCATATAGAGTGTATAATAAGCGTTTACTTACTGTTGAAGAATCTGTTCATGTTTCTTTTGATGAGTCTTATCCGAAAAATGTCGGAAAAGGTATTTCTTTTGATGACACAGGTGTATCTACAGAAGACATACTCAAGGAAGCTGTTGAGGAAACTGATCAGTCCAAAACAGCTGCCCATGAGAAGGAGGAAGATACTAGTCATGAAGAAATTGAGGAAGAAAAGACAGCTGAAGTGAATGATCTTCCAACAGCTTGGAGATCCTCAAAAGACCATCCCATTGACAACATCTTGGGAGACATTTCAAAGGGAGTAATGACTCGTTCTAAGATAAGTAATTTTTGTTCTCACTTCGCGTTTGTTTCACAAGTAGAACCTAAGAATGCCAAAGAGGCCTTGATTGATGAATTTTGGCTAATGGCCATGCAAGAAGAGCTTAATCAATTTAAAAGAAATGACGTTTGGGAACTTGTCCCTCGTCCGCGAGATCATCATATCATAGGCACTAAGTGGGTTTTTAGGAACAAGCTTGATGAAAACGGAGTGATTACTAGGAACAAGGCACGTTTAGTAGCACAAGGGTATAACCAAGAGGAGGGCATAGACTATGAGGAAACTTATGCTCCAGTTGCTCGCCTTGAAGCTATACGTCTTTTGCTTGCCTATGCGTGTTCTAAGGATTTTAAGCTTTACCAAATGGACGTAAAGAGTGTCTTTCTCAATGGTGTCATAAATGAAGAAGTATATGTTTCACAACCTCCTGGTTTTGAAAATGCTGAAAATCCAGATCATGTTTACAAATTAAAACGAGCTTTGTATGGTCTTAAACAAGCCCCTCGGGTTTGGTATGAAAGGCTTAGCAAATTCCTAATTGATCATGGATATTCAAGAGGTAAAGTGGACAATACTCTCTTTATTAAACACAAAGGGAAGCACATTCTTTTAGTTCAAGTTTATGTCGACGATATTATATTTGGTTCAACTAACATACACTTGGTCGAAGAATTTTCTAAGGTTATGCAGGGTGAATTTGAGATGAGTCTAATGGGGGAGCTGAACTACTTCTTAGGACTGCAAATAAAGCAACTTGATGAGGGTACAGCAGTATGTCAAACAAAATACTGCAGAGAACTACTCAAGCGCTTTGGAATGAATGACTCAAAATCAATCGACACCCCAATGCCTACCAACGGAAATCTAGATAAGGATGAGCACGGTAAGTGTGTAGATGTCAAAAGGTTCAGAGGTATGATTGGATCTCTCTTGTATCTTTCTGCTTCTAGACCTGACATCATGTTTAGTGTTTGTATGTGTGCACGCTATCAATCAAATCCTAAGGAATCGCACCTAAAAGCGGTGAAGCGCATATTTAGATATCTTCACGGAACACCTAAATATGGGCTTTGGTATTCCAAAGGAAGTGATTGTAGCTTAGTAGGGTACTCCGATTCTGATTTTGCTGGCTGCAAATCAGATAGGAAAAGCACAAGTGGTACATGTCACCTGTTTTCAACCTCCTTGGTCAGTTGGCATAGCAAAAATCAAGTTTCTGTGGCTTTGTCAACTGCAGAGGCAGAATACGTTGCAGCCGGTAGTTGTTGCGCTCAGATATTATGGCTGAAACAGCAACTACAAGACTTCAACATTCAACTCAAACGTATTCCTATCAAATGTGACAACACTAGTGCCATAAACCTTACTAAAAACCCTGTTTTACACTCACGCACTAAACACATAGAGATTAGACATCATTTCCTTCGTGATCATGTTGAAAAAGAAGACGTTGTCTTTGAGCACGTTGATTCCAAAAATCAGCTTGCTGATATTTTCACTAAACCGTTGGCAACGGAACCTTTCTTCAACATTCGTCGCGAATTGGGAATCTTAGATCTTTCTCAATTGATGTCATAAGCATGTTACCTCTTAATTATATTATGCCTCACCATGGTTGATAAGAGCTGTTTTAGATGTCAATTATCCATCACAAGAGTTCTCCAACAGAGGTAATATCAATCCTTTCTACAATTTTCTTATTGCTAAGTGATTGTGTATGTTAGAACAAATGTTCTTACTCTAGTTGATATAAAATTTGATTGCATATACTCCTTGTCTATATTGTGTGCACATTAACAATCTGACTTCTGAATCTCTGTTGAGCATAATCATCATGACATAGTGCATAATGCATATTCATACTGCATTAAAATTCATTAAAAGCTAGTTCAGCATCAGTATGCATCGACACAAACGAAGCATGCATCGACCCATACATTCTGAAATTCAAATTTTTTAAAAACTGCTTCAGGATGCATCGATGCATCCATCGCATGTATCGATACACATGCCAATTGTGAATATTTGGCATCGACGCATGACCATCTGCATCGATACATACTGATGCTATCTGAATTAAATGCATTTCTTTCTCTCTCATGCATCGACACATCAGCCAATCATATCACTTCCTATCTCAAGACTTCATATCATCTGCCCTCAAAAACCCCAAAACCAGTGGCTAACCCTAATCCTCCTCATCTTCACTCTCTCTCCAAAACCCTAAATCTCACATCACCATGCCTCCACGCACTATTCCAGCCAGAGCCAAAGGAAAAGGAAAGGGAAAGGAAACAGCCGGTACATCTCAGCAACCACCAGACGTTCCTTCAAATGCCTTAGAGCTACTTCATCCTGCTGTTGCTGCTGAATTTGAGGAATCCTTCAAGACAAGGTTAGTCATGAAACCTCACGTCTTTGATAAAACAGATGCTATTCACCTACACCTAAATGAAGTGGTTGAACTCTTACATGCACAAAGACTTGGGTCGTTTCTGTCCACAAAGGATGATTATCATGAGGATTTCATTCGGGTCTTTTATGCTGGCTTACAAACTGGTAGAGGCTATATGTTCCGGTGTTCTATCGGAGTCAGAACATATACCTTTGAAGCCTCTGATTGGGAAACGGTATTTCAAATGTCGCCTCCGTTGATGGCTTTCAAGTGCTGGCATGACCTGCATTTTGATCCTGAATTTGACATGAAGGACTTTACTCCTTCTATCTTAAAGATAGACAGACCGTTGAGTGATGATGAACACGTCACGTCTGGTATGATCAAGCAAACTCCGCGTATTCTTCACTGGATTATTACACATATTCTGCGTCCAACAAACAGTGGACATTCGCGGTTGGACAGGCCCAGCATACATCTTCTCTACATTTTGCAAAATAAGGTGCTCTTAAATTGGGCTAATTACTTTGTAAAACGTCTATTTTTCGTACGAGACAGCTCTAAGAATGTGGCTCTAGGTTATGCCTCTCAAATAATGAAAATTCTTAAGTTTTGGAAAGTTGCAATACCTATTGTTCCTCTCCTATCTCCATCTGCTGCTCAAGAGTTTGACTCTGCCACTCTATCGCATATGGGATATCGGTGGGACAAGGACCGCAAATGTTTCTATTTCTTCGAAAGAAAATCCAAAACCAGAATTTACAACTTTGACGTGCCCTCGGAACGCATCCATGTTGCTGAAGATCAGCCTGATGAAGAAATGCAGGATGCGGCTGAAACAGATGCACCACAAGCTGAGGCCAATGCTGGTTGGGGTGATTGGGTGCCACGAAGGTGGTCTCCTACCAACTATGTACCTGAACCTACAGCCCCTCCATTCTCCGGTGGTACTTCAACCTCAACACCAAATGCGGACATCACTCACATGCTTCAACAGATGGAAACTGTCAACAAAGAACGCCATGAAGAAGCACGGTACTGGCATGTTCAACAATCTGAATGGCACAACGAGCATCGGGACTGGCATGATGAGCATACACGGATGTATCAAAATCAACACGCTTGGCACCAAGACTTGGTTAAATGGCATCAGGTTTTCTACAACGAAATGTCCGACTTTATGGACGACTGCCGTGAAAATCCTGGCATTATGGACAGCTTTAAAAGCATTAAAGTTCAGAACCGATTTAGGCAATACTCATTCATGGGCCAAAATCCAGACACAATGCCTCCTCCTCCGCCTCCGCCAAGCTATAGAGATCCTGACAGACATGATGAGGAGTCCTGTGGTGGCCACAATCCAAATTAACCCACCATCATTTCATCTCACTGCATTTCATTTCATCTTGCTCAAGTTTTATTTTGTTGCACAATATATGGTTTAGCTTATGTAACTCTTCAACTCGTTCGAATATTTAAATGCTTTTCTCTTTCTGTTTATCTCTATTGTTATTGCCCTTATTTGAAGCTTCATTCTTTGTGATTGATAGCCTGTTATCCTTTTTTTGCCATGTCCTGCTACAATATGCTACCTTGATGATTCTGTTTCTTCCTCTTTTTGATGTTGACAAAGGGAGAGAAAATGCAGATATGCACAAACTCAGGGGGAGTATCACACATCTTGCCAAGAATTTGCCATCATCAAAAAGGGGGAGTTTGTGAGAAAATTCTTTACCTTGAATTAATTTTTAATGATAGCAAATTGTGTGATCATCATCCAAATGTTGGTTGTGCATTACATTACATGATACATTTGTGTTTTATTATGTTTTTCATCCCACTCTATTGTTGCATAACTATACATATATACCTACATTGATACTTCCTTAAAATAACAATTAAAATGCATTTTGTGTCAGTATGCATCAATACATAAGCCTCTGCATCGATACATACAGCATGTGATAAATCACAAAACATTTTTGTTCAGTATGCATTGATGCATACGAGTCATGCATCAATACATGAAAGGCAAAAGACTCTATGCATCGATCCACACGATCCCTGCATCGATACATGACTAATTGAAACAGCCCGTGTATCAATACATACGCATCAGGCATCGATACATACTAGTGAAATAATCACATGCATCGATACACACGACTTTTGCATCGATACATGATTAATCAATTTCACCAAAATTTCACATATCTTACAGTACGCATCGATGCACACTCTTATGTATCAATACATAAAGCTGTTTTGTGGTATAACAGTAACTGTTTTGCAGCATATATAAAACAGGTTATAACAGCAGTGCAAGACACGAATTCATTAAGGGAAAACAATTGAACACAAGATCAAAAGCAGTGTTGGAGCAATTGTTTGAGAGCAATTAGTAACCTGAAAGAGACTTCATCTTCTTCATCTTCTCAATCACTTCTCTTCAAGAACATTTACACATAACCATTCTTGTTCTTTGGATTAAAGAAGCATCGAGATAACGTTCAGTGGTACGATCAAGGATCTAGCTGTGGTTTGCAGTGGAACGATCGAGGATCTAGCTGAGTTGAAGATTGAAGGGGGTTTCTAGGAAAAACCTACTGGTTTGTCCTTCAAGAACTGGAGTGTTCTTGAGGGTTTGGGAGTCACGTTTGCAGAACATATTCAGCCGCAGCGTTGCGTTTGGAGATCGGGGGATTTCGCAAGCAGGTCGTGGAACCGGTGAATTGTTTGCAATTTCGTGCAGGAAAATCTTGATCGTGCTCAGATCAAGTGAAGGTTCATACAAGAAGAGGTTCTTAGAGTTTAGAATTCTGTCTTTGTATCATAACCTTGTATCAACGGATTCGGCAAATATTGATAATCAAAGTTCTCAATTTCATTTGAAATTGAGAGGGAGACGTACCCACACGCGAGGACGACGTGGGGAACTTTGTAACACCCCGATAAAATAAGGCTAATTATTTAATTTGAATTAATATAATTTTTATTAATTTAATTAATTAATTGGAAATATTATTGGATTATTATTATTATTTGGAATAATAATTATTTGGAAAATATATAAGTTGGGATAAGAGAAAGATTCTCATTTTTGGAACAGAAGAGTTTCACGTGAAGTTGGAAAGCTGCAGAGAAGAGGAAAGAGCTGTAGAGCGAAGGTCGAAGGACGGAAAAGCTGAAGCTTGGAGAGTGCTCAGAACTTCCTTCAATCCAAAGAGGTAAGGGGTCTGAACCTTATTAAACAATGATATGCGAGCAATTGTATGACATCTGTTGAATTGTTGATGAATTTTGGGGGATTTTAGGGAGATTGGGAAAGTTGGGATTTTGATGGAAAATCCTCCGATCTGTGAGTTTCGTTGTGTTATATGCACCGTAATCGAAGTATGTTGTGTATATGTGTCTGTTAAATGTCGATTTTGGTTTGTTAGCTGTGGGGTACGGGTTATGGCGAGTAGGGAAGCAAAGCTGCGCTGAATTCTGCAGCAGAGGGGTTCTGTCGCGCGCGATTCGCGGCGCGAAGCCCAGTTCGCGGCGCGAACTGGGCAGGATTTAGAGGAGTTCTGTAATTCGTTGTTCGCGACGCGAACCCTGCTTCGCGGCGCGCACTGAAGCGAAATAAGTTGTTCGCGACGCGATCCTTAGTTCGCGGCGCGAACTGTGTTGTATTGGAGATTTCGCGGCGCGTCCCTATGTTGGCGGCGCGAACTGGAGAAATGCAGAAGCTAATGTTGGTGGGTTTTGAGTACGTTGAGTTGCGAGACTCTTAGTAAGTCGCTGTAGTTGTACTATAAACCATTAATAGTGATTATATGATTTGTATGAGGTGTTATGAGGATGATATGTTGAATTTATGTGTTTAATTATGAATGTGTTATGTGACGATGTGATATCGTTATGATGTTGTTGTTGTTTTGTTGAATTGTATGTCATGATATTAATGATGATGATAACATGACTATATGATGTTGTTGTTGCTATGATGATTATGATGCATGTTTGATGTGCATGCATTCATGAAAGGCCGATGCCTAGTGATGAACGGACATGAGTTCCAATGATGTTGTTGACTCCGGGCTTGTTGAGAGGCTTGGTTCCTTACGGGGGACTCGGATTCTATGGTGATGAATCTGGGAGTGGTGATCCTGTAGTGGTCACAAAATGGGTATACCGAGTCGTGTTGAGTCATGCATGGGTTGGTGCATTGCATTTGATGTGTTGTTTTGTTGATGTTCATGAGTTTGTTGATTTTGATGATGATGATGAGTTGTGTTGGCATATGTGAAATATATATTTATGTTTATATTTCTGTCGTTATATTATTATTTAATAATGTAATTCTCACCCCTTCTGCATGTGTTTATGTTCATCTATGATGAGCAATGTGCAGATAAAGCGGAGTAGATATTGTTGAGGTTCGAAGAATAAGTGTAGAGTTATTCTACAGAGTCGAGTCAAATGCTCTGGTCATGTGACACCGGGGTTATGGGATTCGATAGATAGTTGATTATTATTTATGTTGTTTATGATGACCAAATGTTGAGATGTTTTATTGAGATAATGTTGAACCATTTTTATGAATTGTTATATGCTGAATTATAATAATTGTGTTGTTGTCCGCTGCGGAGTTTTAAATAACATGTTTTATGTTGTAATGTAATGAGTGTTATATTTTTATGAAATGTAAACTCTTCTACATGTTGCACTCTGATAATATATATAAATATGTCGTTTGGGTAGAAGGGTGTTACATTAGTGGTATCAGAGCATGGTCAGTCCAGTCGAGTCGTAGTGTGAGGTTTTCCCTGTTGGTCGATTAGTGTGAATGACACTGTCGATATTTAACGGTTGTGGTGGTGTTGTGCAGAGTATGGCTGGAGAAAATGACCGTGCGATTGCTGAAGCTTTGGCTGCTATGGCGCAGGCTATGCAGGCGCAGCAGAATCCGCCGGTCGACGAGTTTAGGAATTTGGGAAGGTTTCTGAAGAATAACCCTCCTACATTCAAAGGACGCTATGATCCAGATGGTGCTCAGATTTGGCTGAAGGAAATTGAGAAGATTTTCCGAGTGATGACGTGTACTGAAGCACAGAAGGTGCAGTTTGGTACGCATATGTTATCTGAAGAGGCTGAAAACTGGTGGGATAACACTCGCCAGAGAATTGCAGTACCAGGTGCTGAGATGACTTGGGAAAGGTTCAAGACGGCCTTTCTGGAGAAATATTTTCCTGCTGATGTGCGATGTAAGAAGGAGATGGAATTTCTAGAACTGAAGCAGGGTAACATGTCTGTTGCTGATTACGCTTCGAAGTTTGAGGAGCTGGTGCAGTATTGTCCTCATTATAATAATGCTGATGCTGAGGAATCCAAGTGTGTCAAGTTTGAGAACGGGTTGCGTCCCGAGATCAAACAAGGCATTGGTTACCAGGAGATCCGTAGGTTTCCTACACTGGTTAATAAGTGCAGGATATTTGATGAAGATAGCAAGGCGAGGACAGCTCATTACAAGAGTCTTAGTGAGAAGAAGAATAAGGATCGTGGTAGTCCTTATGCATCTCCGAATGGGAAAGGTAAGCAGAAAGTGGTAGATGAGAAGAAGCCAAGTGGGGGAGGATCTCCCATAGCTGGTAAGTGTTTCAAGTGTGGCGAGCCAGGCCACCGTGCTGATAGCTGTACCAAGAAAGTGTTGAGATGTTTCCGATGCGGTCAGGCTGGACATAGAGTTACGGAATGTAAGGATGCTGGTCCGACATGTTTTAATTGTGGCGAGAAAGGCCATATCAGTTCGCAGTGCTCGAAACCGAAGAAGGCGGCTACTGCAGCTCATACTACTGGTAGGGTGTTTACTCTGAGTGGGACTGAAGCTCCTAAAGAAGATAATCTGATTAAAGGTACTTGCTTGATTAATAATGTTGAATTGCTTGCTATTGTTGACACTGGTGCTACTCATTCGTTTATTTCATATGAGTGTGCGACTAGGATTGGTGTGATTATGTCGTCCCTAGGCGGAAGTATGGTGATAGATACTCCTGCTAATGGTTCTGTGAAGACTTCTGTTGTCTGTCGAGGTTGTCATTTGACGATCTTTGGGAGAGAGTTTGTGGTTGATTTGGTGTGCTTACCCTTGCACCAAATTGATATTATTCTGGGAATGAATTGGCTAGAATTCTATGGCGTGTTTATCAACTGCTATAGTAAGACGGTGCGGTTCTCTGAAGTTGGTGAGAATGATGAGGCAAGATTTCTATCTGCTAGGCAGGTGGGGGAATTTGTGAAAGATGAAGCTCAGGTATTCGCTTTATTTGCGTCTCTGCAAGCGGATAAGAAAGTGGTGAGTGTAGATTTGCCTGTTGTCTGTGAATTTCAGGATGTGTTTCCGGAGGATGTAAGTGAATTACCTCCCGAACGTGAAGTCGAATTTGCCATTGACTTAGTGCCAGGTACGAGTCCAGTGTCGATGTCTCCTTATAGAATGTCGGCAACTGAATTAGCTGAATTGAAGAAGCAACTTGAAGAATTGCTTGAGAAGAAGTTTGTGCGTCCAAGTGTTTCTCCTTGGGGTGCACCAGTATTGTTAGTGAAGAAGAAAGAAGGTACGATGAGGTTGTGTGTCGATTATCGGCAGTTGAATAAGGTGACTATCAAGAATCGGTATCCGTTGCCGAGGATTGATGATTTGATGGATCAGTTGGTTGGAGCTCATATTTTCAGTAAGATTGATTTGCGGTCGGGTTATCATCAGATCCGAGTGAAGTCGGATGATATTGCGAAGACTGCTTTCCGTACGAGGTATGGTCATTATGAATACACTGTGATGCCGTTCGGTGTGTCTAATGCTCCAGGTGTGTTTATGGAATATATGAATCGTATATTTCATCCGTACCTTGATAATTTTGTTGTGGTGTTCATAGATGATATATTGATATATTCTAAGACGGAAGAAGAGCATGCAGGACATTTGAGAGTTGTTTTGCAGGTGTTAAGAGAAAAGAAATTATATGCAAAGTTATCTAAATGTGAGTTCTGGTTGAAGGAAGTGAGTTTCCTTGGCCATGTGATTTCGAGTGGTGGAATTTCTGTTGATCCTGCTAAAGTTGAGTCTGTATTACAGTGGGAGACTCCGAAGTCTGCTACTGAGATACGCAGTTTTCTGGGGTTAGCTGGTTATTATCGCAGGTTTATTGAGGGCTTCTCTAAGTTGGCATTGCCGTTGACGCAGTTGACTAAGAAGGGTCAAGTGTATGTGTGGGATGCAGCTTGTGAAGCGAGTTTTGTTGAGTTGAAGAGGCGGTTGACCAGTGCTCCAGTGTTGATCTTGCCTAATCCTGGTGAGTCCTTCGTTGTTTATTGTGATGCTTCTTTGATGGGTCTTGGTGGTGTTTTGATGCAGAATGGTAAAGTTGTAGCTTATGCCTCTAGACAGTTGAAAGTTCATGAGAGGAATTATCCTACGCATGATCTGGAACTCGCAGCTGTTGTATTTGTGTTGAAAATGTGGAGGCATTATCTGTATGGTTCCAGATT
This sequence comes from Lathyrus oleraceus, assembly GCF_024323335.1. Taxonomy (NCBI): domain Eukaryota; kingdom Viridiplantae; phylum Streptophyta; class Magnoliopsida; order Fabales; family Fabaceae; genus Lathyrus; species Lathyrus oleraceus. The sequence goes on from NC_066583.1 coordinate 194,011,891, forward strand.
CGAAGTGTTCAGTGATCACAAGAGTCTGAAGTATCTGTTTGATCAGAAAGAGTTAAATATGAGGCAGAGAAGGTGGTTAGAATTACTGAAGGATTTTGACTTTGAATTGAGTTATCATCCCGGTAAGGCTAATGTAGTTGCAGATGCGCTGAGTAGAAAGTCTCTACATATGTCTATGATGATGGTTCGGGAGCTTGAGTTAATTGAACAGTTCCGTGATATGAGTTTGGGTTGTGAAGTTTCCGCTGATAGTGTAAAGTTGGGTATGCTGAAGTTGACTAGTGGAATTCTGGAAGATATTCGGAATGGTCAGCAAGTTGATGTCGCTCTAGTTGATCATATTACTATGGTTAACCAAGGTAATGGTGGTAATTTTGAGATTGATGAGAATGGCATCTTGCGATTTAAAGGTAGAGTTTGTGTTCCTGAGGTGTCTGAATTGAAAAAGAGTATTCTTGAAGAGGGCCATAGGAGTGGATTGAGTATCCATCCAGGTGCAACTAAAATGTATCAGGATTTGAAGAAGTTGTTTTGGTGGGCGGGTATGAAAAGAGATGTGGCTAAGTTTGTGTATGCCTGTTTGACTTGTCAGAAGTCAAAGATTGAACATCAGAAACCGGCAGGTATGATGCAACCTTTGAAGATTCCTGAATGGAAGTGGGATAGCATTTCCATGGATTTTGTGACGGGATTGCCGAGGACGGTGAAAGGTAATGATTCTATTTGGGTGATTGTGGATCGATTGACTAAGTCGGCGCATTTCTTACCGATAAAGATTAATCACTCTTTAGAGAAGTTGGCAGAGTTGTATATTGAGGAGATAGTGAGGCTGCATGGTATTCCATCCAGTATTGTGTCTGATAGAGATCCCAGATTTACTTCTAGATTTTGGGAAAGTTTACAGAAAGCGTTGGGGACTAAGTTGAGGTTGAGTTCAGCTTATCATCCTCAGACTGATGGTCAGACTGAAAGAACTATCCAATCCTTGGAGGATTTGTTGAGAGCTTGTGTGTTGGAGCAGAGTGGTTCTTGGGATAGTTATTTGCCGTTGGTGGAGTTTACTTATAATAATAGTTTTCATGCTAGTATCGGTATGGCTCCATATGAAGCATTGTATGGTAGGAGGTGTAGAACTCCATTGTGTTGGTATGAATCAGGTGAGAGTGTTGTACTCGGACCTGAGATTGTGCAGCAGACGACTGAAAGGATTAAGATGATTCAGGAGAAAATGAAGATTTCTTAGAGTCGTCAGAAGAGTTATCATGATAACAGGAGAAAGGCACTTGAGTTCCAAGAGGGAGATCATGTGTTCCTGAGAGTTACTCCGACGACAGGTGTGGGCAGAGCTTTAAAGTCTAAAAAGCTTACTCCGAGGTTTGTGGGTCCGTATCAGATTTTGAAGAGAGTTGGGGAAGTGGCGTATCGGATAGCTTTACCGCCGTCGCTTTCTAATCTGCATGATGTGTTTCATGTATCTCAGTTGAGAAAATATATTGCGGATCCTTCGCATGTTGTTCAGTTGGATGATATCCAGGTGATGGATAATTTGACCGTTGAGGTGTTGCCAATTCGGATAGATGACCGAGAAGAGAAGACCCTGAGAGGTAAGAAGATTGCTTTAGTTAAAGTTGTTTGGGGAGGTCCAGCTGGTGAGAGCTTGACTTGGGAGCGTGAAGATCAGATGAAGGAGTCGTATCCGGCTCTATTTGCTTGAGGTATGTTTTCGAGGACGAAAACTCTTTTAGTGGGGGAGAGTTGTAACACCCCGATAAAATAAGGCTAATTATTTAATTTGAATTAATATAATTTTTATTAATTTAATTAATTAATTGGAAATATTATTGGATTATTATTATTATTTGGAATAATAATTATTTGGAAAATATATAAGTTGGGATAAGAGAAAGATTCTCATTTTTGGAACAGAAGAGTTTCACGTGAAGTTGGAAAGCTGCAGAGAAGAGGAAAGAGCTGTAGAGCAAAGGTCGAAGAACGGAAAAGCTGAAGCTTGGAGAGTGCTCAGAACTTCCTTCAATCCAAAGAGGTAAGGGGTCTGAACCTTATTAAACAATGATATGCGAGCAATTGTATGACATCTGTTGAATTGTTGATGAATTTTGGGGGATTTTAGGGAGATTGGGAAAGTTGGGATTTTGATGGAAAATCCTCCGATCTGTGAGTTTCGTTGTGTTATATGCACCGTAATCGAAGTATGTTGTGTATATGTGTCTGTTAAATGTCGATTTTGGTTTGTTAGCTGTGGGGTACGGGTTATGGCGAGTAGGGAAGCAAAGCTGCGCTGAATTCTGCAGCAGAGGGGTTCTGTCGCGCGCGATTCGCGGCGCGAAGCCCAGTTCGCGGCGCGAACTGGGCAGGATTTAGAGGAGTTCTGTAATTCGTTGTTCGCGACGTGAACCCTGCTTCGCGGCGCGCACTGAAGCGAAATAAGTTGTTCGCGACGCGATCCTTAGTTCGCGGCGCGAACTGTGTTGTATTGGAGATTTCGCGGCGCGTCCCTATGTTGGCGGCGCGAACTGGAGAAATGCAGAAGCTAATGTTGGTGGGTTTTGAGTACGTTGAGTTGCGAGACTCTTAGTAAGTCGCTGTAGTTGTACTATAAACCATTAATAGTGATTATATGATTTGTATGAGGTGTTATGAGGATGATATGTTGAATTTATGTGTTTAATTATGAATGTGTTATGTGACGATGTGATATCGTTATGATGTTGTTGTTGTTTTGTTGAATTGTATGTCATGATATTAATGATGATGATAACATGACTATATGATGTTGTTGTTGCTATGATGATTATGATGCATGTTTGATGTGCATGCATTCATGAAAGGCCGATGCCTAGTGATGAACGGACATGAGTTCCAATGATGTTGTTGACTCCGGGCTTGTTGAGAGGCTTGGTTCCTTACGGGGGACTCGGATTCTATGGTGATGAATCTGGGAGTGGTGATCCTGTAGTGGTCACAAAATGGGTATACCGAGTCGTGTTGAGTCATGCATGGGTTGGTGCATTGCATTTGATGTGTTGTTTTGTTGATGTTCATGAGTTTGTTGATTTTGATGATGATGATGAGTTGTGTTGGCATATGTGAAATATATATTTATGTTTATATTTCTGTCGTTATATTATTATTTAATAATGTAATTCTCACCCCTTCTGCATGTGTTTATGTTCATCTATGATGAGCAATGTGCAGATAAAGCGGAGTAGATATTGTTGAGGTTCGAAGAATAAGTGTAGAGTTATTCTACAGAGTCGAGTCAAATGCTCTGGTCATGTGACACCGGGGTTATGGGATTCGATAGATAGTTGATTATTATTTATGTTGTTTATGATGACCAAATGTTGAGATGTTTTATTGAGATAATGTTGAACCATTTTTATGAATTGTTATATGCTGAATTATAATAATTGTGTTGTTGTCCGCTGCGGAGTTTTAAATAACATGTTTTATGTTGTAATGTAATGAGTGTTATATTTTTATGAAATGTAAACTCTTCTACATGTTGCACTCTGATAATATATATAAATATGTCGTTTGGGTAGAAGGGTGTTACAAACTTCCTTACCAAATCTCTGCGTATCGTATTCTTACCCTACTCCTCTTTACGTTTTAAAACTGTTTTCGCAATTTCAGTTAGTGTGTGGTGATTGTTCCTGTTGTAAGACAGCAGTGGCAAGAAAACTTTTAATCAAACTCCATTGCTGTTTATCATCGATCACATACACACCAACTGTTTGACAAAACGGTTAGCTAGATTTTATTCATTGGAAATAGACTTTAATGATAAGTGCATTCAATTAGTTAAAATTCTGGTGTGAATTGTTTCTGTCATTCTCATTAAAATCCAGCAATTAAACTTGTGTGTCCGGCTTTCTAGTAGCGGTTCAGAATAGACGGAAGTCGATTCGGGACTGATTTTTCCGCCAACTTTGAAAACTCTGATAAAATTTCAAATCCTTTAAATTTCAAAGAGGTGATCTATTCACCCCCCCTCTCGATCACTAGCCACACCGTCTAACAACTATAATGTTTGGAAAGGGAAGATGGAAGATTTGATTTATGTTAAAGGCTTTCACTTACCTATTTTCTCTAGTGAAAACCCCAATGGAAAGAGTGATGAAGAATGGGTTTTATTACATAGACAAGTTTGTAGTTACATTCGTCAATGGTGGATGATAATGTTTTGAATCATGTGAGCTCAGTGACTCATGCTCTCTCTCTCTCTCTTTGGACCAAACTTGAGGAGTTGTATGCAAAAAAGACGAAGAACAATAAGTTGTTATTGTTCAAGCAATTGATGTCATTGAGGTATAATGATGGTTCACCAATGACCAATCGCTTGAACACTTTCCAAGGGATTCTAAATCAATTGTCGGCAATGACTTTTATTTTTTATGATGAAATTCGAGGTTTGTGGCTTCTTGTACTTTGCGTAATTCATGGGAGACTTTTAGGACATCCTTGTCTAACTCCGTTCCGAATGGTATCATCTTGATGAACTTGGCTAAAAGTAGTATCTTGAATGAGGAGTTAAGGCACCGAATCAAGAGGGAGACATCAAAGTAGAGGTTCAAGTAATTGTGGGATATCACGTGGTAAATCATAAGGAGACTCTAATAGATTCTCTAATATTTAGTGTCATCATTGTGGGAAAAATGGGACACATAAAAAGGTATTGCCAAAAGTTGAAAAGAGAAAACAAGAAGAAGAGCTACAACAACGACAAAAAAGAAGGTAACAATAATGAAAATGTTGCTATTGGTGATGATTTATCTATTGCTTGTAATAGTTGTGTAGAGAATGTCAATTTATCATGTAATGAGATGAATTGGGTGGTTGATAATGGTGCTTCTACTCATGGAACCTCGAGACGTGATCTTTTTTCAACTTACGAGACATATGACTTTGTAGTTGTTCGTATGAGAAATAATGGGCAAGCTATCAAAATATGAGATATTTGTGTCGAAACTAGCAATGGGATTACTCTAGTTCTTAAAGGCGTGAAACACATTCCGGAACTTCGACTCAATATTTTATCCATTGGAAATTTTGATAATGAAGGATATGATAATTTTTTTTCGGGCAATGAATGGAAGTTAAGGAAAGGTTCAATGGTGGTGGCTAAACAAAAAAGGGGTTTCGAAGTGCTACATTAACACTTGTGATAATGATAGCTCATTTGAATTATGGCATAAGAGTTTGGGTTGTATGAGTGAAAAAGGTTTAGCATTTTGGTAAAGAAGAATATGTTGTATGGTGTTTTCGATGCAAAGTTGAGAAAATGTTCACATTGTTTGGCGGGTAAGCAAATGCGAGTTTCCTTTAAGTCATCTCAACCTAATAGGAAATTAGAAGTGTTGGATTTAGTACATTTCAATGTGTGTGGTCCGATGAAGAAACAAACACTTGGTAATGCATATTACTTTGTGACTTCTATTGATGATTATTCTCGAAAAACATGGGCTTATACCTTGAAGACGAAAGAACAAGTGTTAGATACCTTCAAGCCGTTTTAAGCATCGGTTGAAAGAGAAATGGGGAAAAATCTCAAGTGATCTGAACTGATAAAAGGGGGGAGTATGTTGGACCTTTCAACAAGTATTGTCAAGATCAAGGTATACATCATCAAAAGTCTCTTCCAAAGACACCATAATTGGATGGGTTTGTCGAAAGAATGAATATAACTTTGGTGGAAAAGGTGAGATGTTTACTTTCTCAATCAAATTTTCTAAAATACTCCTAGGGAGAAGCACTAAACACAGTTGTACATCTTTTAAACCTCACTTCATGTGTTCCGTTGAAGTTTGATGTTCCAAATCATGTTTGGATTGGTAAAGATGTTTCTTATGACCATCTTCGGTTGTTTGGGTGCATGACTTATATGCATATTCTGAAGGATGAGAGATCAAAATTGGATGAAAATTCGAAGAAATGTGTGTTTGTTGGGTATGGACTTGATGAGTTTGGGTATCAATTCTTTGATCTGGTTCAACGAAAGCTTATGCGTAGTCGGGATATCGTATTCATGGAGGATTATACCATTGAGGACATCGACAAAGTTGAGAATGAAGATCTGACTTTTGAAGATGAAGAAATGGTTGATAGGGACTCAATTACTATTTCTCCTACCCCTATCACTTTCAAAGATATTCCAATTGAAAATCAAGGTATGGATTTAAATGTTAATATTGTTTTAAATCCTAATGATATTGTTGATGTAGGTGTTACAGAAGAAGTTGTTGAAAATGAGGATGATCAAGAGGTTGAAAGTGTTGAGAAAACGGTTGCTTCTAATGAGTTGAGACGGTCTACTCGTGATAAAAGGTCTTCCATTTGATACCCTTT